>NC_057808.1:436272194-436572194 GCF_018294505.1 Triticum aestivum
AGTAGCGAAGGAATCGCTCGATTGGGTTCAGTTAGCAGCCATCGATCGATCGCTCGGGTTCAGTAACGCGTAGCCTGCAGTGCAATCGCTCGGGTTCAGTTAGAGCCCAACGCCTCGCTCGGGTTCAGTTAGAGCCAATGCCTCGCTACACTCGCGTACGTGTACGAGAGAAACGCGCATCACTCGGCCCCCGACCTCCCACCGTAACCGGGAACTCCCCGAAATTTTCCTCCCCCTCGCTTCTACCACGGTTTTTTCCGTCATGGAAGGCCCAAAGAATGTCATGCAGCTGCGTCTCCGGCCCGCCCAGGACGAAAAGCCCATTTTCTGTCATGATTTTTTGTCATAGAACTAGGAGCCCACCACATCTATGATGATATCGGGTTTTGTCACAATTATCGTCATAGAAGTGTCATATGTATACAGAAAAAAAAATCGTTGGGCCCAAAATGTCACGGATGTGTCTTTTTTTTGTAGTGACAATACGTGTCGTTTCCCCTGCTGTCACTGGGATCGAGCACCGCAAGATTGAACCCAAAGCTAAGCACTTCTCCCATTGCAAGAAAGATCAATCTAGTAGGCCAAACCAAACTGATAATTCGAAGAGATTTGCAAAGATAACCATTCATACATAAAAGAATTCAGAGGAGATTCAAATATTGTTCATAGATAAACTTGATCATAAACCCACAATTCATCGGATCTCGACAAACACACCGCAAAAGAAGATTACATTGAATAGATCTCCAAGAAGATCAAGGAGAACTTTGTATTGAGATCCAAAGAGAGAGAAGAAGCCATCTAGCTAATAACTATGGACCCGAAGGTCTGAGGTAAACTACTCACACATCATCGGAGAGGCTATGGTGTTGATGTAGAAGCCCTCCATGATCAATGCCCCCTCCGACAGAGCGCCGGAAAAAGCCCCAAGATGGGATCTCACGGGTACAGAGAGTTGCGGCGGTGGAAATAGGGTTTTGGCTCCGTATCTGATGTTTCCAGGGTATATGAGTATATATAGGCGAAAGAGGTCGGTCAGGAGAGCTACGAGGGGCCCACGAGGGTGGGGGCGCGCCCAGGGGGCAGGCGCGCCTCCCTGCCTCGTGGCCTCCTCGTTCGTTTTTTGACGTCCACTCCAAGTCCTCTGGATCACGTTTGTTCCAAAAACCACGTTCCCGAAGGTTTCATTCCGTTTGGACTCCGTTTGATATTCCTTTCCTTCGAAACACTGAAATAGGAAAAAAACAGCAATTTGGGCTGGGCCTCCGGTTAATAGGTTAGTCCCAAAAATAATATAAAAGTGTATAATAAAGCCCATAAACATCCAAAACAGAATAAATAATAGCATGGAACAATAAAAAATTATAGATACGTTGGAGACGTATCAGTGTCATTTGGAGGTGATCTCCTTCAGGAATGGCCGCCACGTGCCAAATAACAACCACCTAATCACCAGGGGGCTCGACACCGCACCAATAAGTGACTTGCGTCGTTGTGAGGTGGAGCGGTGGCGCCTTGGCGGCGTAATCCTCCCTCGGCATCCCTGGTAGGCCTGCCGGGGAGTCTTGAGACTTGTCTTTAGGGTAACCTCGACCTTGCCAGGCTCGCATGCCCGACAAGGGAGGTTTTTCCTTAGTGATATCTTGCTTATTTGGTTGGTCTTGGTCTTCTTGATCCGCCCTTTGATTTCTCAAAGAGCTATCTCTTCTGCTTGGCCTTGTCTTGGACGCTGCAACCTTGTTCTTGAGCCTGTGTACAGTCAGGGCAACACATGCCTGGGTTTGTTGCACCGACAAGTATACACAGGCGGTGATACTATTATGGTGTAGTATAACCCTGTGTCGAACGAAGGAAGCCTTTCAATAACATGTTTACCATTTGCACCCTACTTTGTGATGAGTAGGCACACCTTGCCGTTGTCATCATCGGTGTCAATATGGAAACCATTTGCGCGGATGTCTTTAAAGCTTAAAAGAGTACGAGTCCACTCCAGGTACAACAACGCATCATTAATAATCAAAGTTGTTCCCATAGGACGTATGATAGTGGCTCGTCCGGAGCCAACTATGTTTGCTACAGCCGGCGATTGTCATGATACGTCTCGGAGATTTTTTTAATAGACTCAAAGTACTTAGTTGCTCGTAAAATATTATTAGTGGTAGTGCTATCAACAAGGCACATTTCCACCACTCGGGTGCCACACACGTTCTAAAATATGACATCTAACTAATATAATGTAGCGAGGAAGAAGCTACACAAATAATAAATGCACATATTTCAGAACATAATAGGCTATCATAATTAAATAAAGGAATAAATGGATGAATGCAAACATCATCCAATCGCCAAGTGATGAATAAGGTTTGGGAAGCACTAGGCATCAGACTACTGATGTTTTGGTTCCATCAGACCACTCGCAGGCCATCGGATCAAATGCATGTGCACCCTTCGATCCACTAGTAAATTGCCTTACTTGATGTGCGGGATTGTAGCGTTAATTGATTGCTTCCTAGTAATGGTATCCGTGCTTGGGCCCGGTGGTTGCACATTTTTTGCCGGGATGGGCTGGGTGGTAGGAGACAATATCAGGTGGAAACCACATATTCAGTGGAAGCATGAAAACTTGAGCATAGGCTGTTGGATCTTGTATCTATGGACTAGATTCAGCCATAACTGCTACATGCAGTTTTGCAGGAAAACGCTCGCTGCCAGCAATTCTATTTTACACATAACCCCCTACGGATTGCAAGTATTACAACAAGTCTGCACATGTCCCCACGTACGCCTGTGCTTCTCCATATATGATCCCCATAGCACAGCTAGCTTAATTTGATATTATAATAGCGTTTAGATTAGAATCATAATACAATATTGAAGTCTGCCCAGTTTCTTGTAAATCCAAGTAGAACAAACAACGGCCAAAACCATTGCCCAGATCATTTTCGTGAGCCATAATCAAAACCATTGCCCAGCTCCAGAACACACCTGCACTTCGCACAACACATTCCAACAATTGAAATCATTGTCTAAATAATAAACTTAAAGCAATCTGGCCAGTTGCACACAGTGTCATTATGCAACATCAATATTATTCAGTCACTTAAGATAATGCTTTATTGCAGTACAAAGTTACAAAATAGAGCATCATTAACTGCTGGCAAATCTGTAGCTTTATACATCGATCAGTCATAGAGCACATAGCTAGCTCATAACTTGCATAAGTCTGGCACCAATATCTAATGGCTCCAATACACTAGATAAGAACATCACAATGCCATAGTATATTAGTCCTAATAACTTGCAGAAGGCAGTAGTGCCACCAAGCAACCTGGAACAAAAAAGTTCAATTGGTCAGGGCATTAGGAAAAATAGCAAGAAATTATACCTAATTTTTTGAAACGAATTTCAAAACAAATCTACAAATATAGATACATCAGTGCATTATATTTATTAGCAAGCAAAATTTTAGAAGTATTCTCTAAACTAAGTCCAAAGGAATGTACGTAATCATGTCTTCTGCACTTCCCTTTTCTTGGTCTTCTCTTTCTGTCCTTTCTTTCCACCCTTATCCCTGTATCCCTCTAGTCTTTTTATTCTACCCCTTGAACGAATATCATTTGGAGGATGGATATCAACCTCACTTGGAATGGAACAACCTAGAAATTCCTCATATTCTTTTGTTTGAGTTTGTTCTTTCGCTGGAACTAGAGTAGACAATTTCTCTCCAAGTGCCAAAATGTGATCTCTCAAGAATTGTATGCTGACCTGAGATTGCTTCGCTTGTACTAAAAGTTCTTCCATCTTCTCACGTGTGTTTGGAACTAGTTTTTGTATCTCCGAATAAATTGAACTGCTCTCATTGGCCTCCAACAGAATGCCATCTTCATCAAAGACTGGCTCTATTTTGCACTCTTTTCTAAACCTTTTGAGTACATAGTGCTCTGGCAGTTCCTTTACCTGGGCGGTTCTTAGGACATGGATCAGATGACGACACGGGATACCATGTGTCTCAAACAACTTACATGTGCAAGAACCTACCATGGTTGTTGTGTTGTAAGTTACCACCCTTAGTTTCTTATAACCATCACGTATACTTACTATTTTCACCTCACCTTCATGTGCCATCATCTCAACAAGGCAATGATCCCTATCAACAAGTAACTCATGTTGAAAATCCTCAAATACCTCATGCGTGAAAACCTCACTGCCATGCTTTTCAATCGCCTAAGATGTCTTCAACACAGGCATCGTATGTAGGCTAAGATGGTCCTCTTGCAACTCTTTATGACATTGTTCTTCCAAAACTGTGTCAAATCGAAGCCAAAACTCAACCAAAGCATGTTTGTAACCGATAATACGTGAGAACAAAATTGGCACTCTCTGACCTTGAAGTGGTCCTCATAAGCCCTGACAAAGCTATCTTTAAAGTAAGCTGGTCCATGATTCTCGAAGGCTGAACCTTTTACTGAACCAATCATCATCTTCCAGCCCATACTCCGACATAATTTCCTTCCATCGTTCCTCAAACTCGGTAGGAGTTTCAGAAGACCACACACACCGACCTAATCGTTCATAGAAATCCTCATCAGTCTTCAAATCAGGGCCAACCTTCTGCGGAATCTTATTCATAATATGCCACATGCATAGCCTATGTGTGGCTGCTGGGAAAACTTCCCTTATTGCATTGTCCATGCTACTACATTCAGCGGTTATTATAAACCTAGGTGCAGACCCTCCCATAGCTTTCAAGAATGTGCGGAACAACCACTTATAGGAATCAGCCTTCTCATCGTGTAACATTGCAGCACCAAAACAAACACTTGCCTTATGGTGATTGATTCCAGTAAAGGGAGTGAATATCATGTTATATTGATTGGCGCTATATGTCGAGTCAAAGGACACAAGCTCTCCAAATAGAGCATAATTTTTCCTACATGTGGCATCCGCCCAGAACACATGTACCAGCTGATACGTCTCCAACGTATCTATAATTTATGAAGTATTCATGCTATTATATTATCTGTTTTGGATGTTTATGGGCTTTATTAAACAATTCTATATTATTTTTAGGACTAGCCTATTAACCCAGAGCCCAGTGCCAGTTCCTATTTTTCCCTTGTTTCAGTGTTTCGCAGAAAAGGAATATCAAACGGAGTCCAAACGAAATGAAACCTTCGGGAAAGTTATTTTTGGAACGGAAGCAATCCAGGGGACTTGGAGTGCACGTTAGGGGAACAACGAGGAGAGCACGAGGCAGGGGGGCGCGCCCACCCCCTGGGCGCGCCCTCCACCCTCATGGGCCCCTCGTGGCTCCCCTGACCGACTTATTTCGCCTATATATATCCATTTACCCTAAAACCTTCGGGGAGCAGAATAGATCGGGAGTTCCGCTGCCGCAAGCCTCTGTAGCCACCAAAAACCAATCGGGACCCTGTTTTGGCACCCTGCCGGAGGGGGGATCCCTCACCGGTGGCCATCTTCATCATCCCGGGGCTCTTCATGACCAGGAGGGAGTAGTTCACCCTCGGGGCTGAGGGTATGTACCGGTAGCTATGTGTTTGATCTCTCTCTCTCTCTCTCTCTCGTGTTCTTGAGGTGATACGACCTTGATGTATCGCGAGCTTTGCTATTGTAGTTGGATCTTATGATGTTTCTCCCCGATGACCCACAAGTATAGGGGATTTATCATAGTCCTTTCGATAAGTAAGAGTGTCGAACCCAACGAGGAGCAGCAGGAAATGATAAGCGGTTTTCAGCAAGGTATTCTCTGCAAGTACTGAAATAAGTGGTAACAGATAGTTTTGTGATAAGATAATGTGTAATGAGCAACAAGTAACAAAAGTAAATAAAGTGCTGCAAGATGGCCCAATCCTTTTTGTAGCAAAGGACAAGCCCAGACAAACTCTTATATAGAGAAAAGCGCTCCCGAGGACACATGGGAATTATCGTCAAGCTAGTTTTCATCACGTTCATACGATTTGCGTTCGGTACTTTGATAATTTGATATGTGGGTGGACCGGTGCTTGGGTGTTGTTCTTACTTGAACAAGCATCCCACTTATGGTTAATCTCTATTGCAAGCATCCGCAACTACAACAAAAGTATTAAGGTAAACCTAACCATAGCATGAAACACATGGATCCAAATCAGCCCCTTACGAAGCAACACATAAACTAGGGTTTAAGCTTCTGTCACTCTACGAACCCATCATCTACTTATTACTTCCCAATGCCTTCCTCTAGGCCCAAATAATGGTGAAGTGTTATGTAGTCGACGTTCACATAACACCACCAGAGGCTAGACAACATACATCTCATCAAAATATCGAACGAATACCAAATTCACATGACTACTAATAGCAAGACTTCTCCCATGTCCTCAGGAACAAACGTAACTACTCACAAAGCATATTCATGTTCATAATCAGAGGGGTATTAATATGCATATAGGATCTGAACATATGATCTTCCACCAAATAAACCAACTAGCATCAACTACAAGGAGTAATCAACACTACTAGCAACCTACTAGTACCAATCCCGGACTTGGAGACAAGAATTGGATACAAGAGATGAACTAGGGTTTTGAGAGGAGATGGTGCTGGTGAAGATGTTGATGGAGATTACCCTCTCCCGAGAGGAGTGTTGGTGATGACGATGACGATGATTTCCCCCTCCCGGAGGGAAGTGTCCCCGGCAGAACAACTCTGCCAGAGCCCTAGATTGGTTCCGCCTCGTGGCGGCGGACTCTCGTCCCGAAAGGTAGCTTATGATTTTTTCCTCGACGAAAGACCTCATATAGCAGAAGATGGCCACCGAAGAGCCAACAGGGGGCCCACGAGGCAGGGGCGCGCCCCCCACCCTTGTGGCCAGGTGGGGCCCCCTCTGACGTACTTCTTCCGCTCAATATTTTTTATTATTTCCAAAAATAACTTTTGTGGAGTTTCAGGACTTTTGGAGTTGTGCAGAATAGGTCTCTAATATTTGCTCCTTTTCCAGCCTAGAATTCCAGCTGCCGGCATTCTCCCTCCTTATGTAAACCTTGTAAAATAAGAGAGAATAGGCATAAGTATTGTGACATAACGTGTAATAATAGCCCATAATGCAATAAATATTGCTATAAAAGCATGATGCAAAATGGACGTATCAACTCCCCCAAGCTTAGACCTCGCTTGTCCTCAAGCCGATAACGATAAATATGTCCACATGTTTAGAGGTAGAGGTGTCGATAAAATAAAACGGACATGAGGGCATCATGATTATTCTCATAACAGCAACATATATGGATATTGTCATATGATTTCTTATGCTCAAGTAATAATCTATTCACAATGCAAGTATGAATCTGAAACTTTATTGAGAACCAACAAACTATAATCTCAGTCATCGAAGCAATTGTAATTTAGCATAACATCAGAAAGAGTCTATGTCAGAGCTATCTAGCAAGCCCACATACTCAACTATCATTTAGTCTTTCATAATTGCTAACACTCACGCAATACTTGTGGTTACGGAGTTTCAACCGGACACAGAGAAAGATAGGGGCTTACAGTTTCGCCTCCCATCCTTTTACCTCAAGGGCAATGTCAACAATAATAACTCATGCTGACTTACATCCAATTAGATATATCTATCAGGATCTTTCCAACACCCTATGCTTGCCAAAGGATAAAGTGTAAAAAGGAAAGGTGAAGATCACCATGACTCTTGCATAAGGAAGAAGATAATAATAAAAGATAGGCCCTTTGCAGAGGGAAGCAGAGGTTGCCATGCGCTTTCAGGGTTGGATGCACAAAATCTTAATGCGAAAGAACGTCACTTTGTATTGCCCCTTGTGATATGAACCTTTATTATGCAGTCTGTCGCTTTTATTTCTTCCACATCACAAGATCGTATAAAGCTTATTTCCTCCACACCAATCAATCATACATATTTAGAGAGCAATTTTTATTGCTTGCACCGATGACAACTTACTTGAAGGATCTTACTCAATCCATAGGTAGATATGGTGGACTCTCATGGCAAAACTGGTTTAAGGGTTTTTGGAAGCACAAGTAGTATCTCTACTTGGTGCAAAGAATTTGGCTAGCATGGGGGGGGGGAAGGCAAGCTCAACATGTTGGATGATCCATGACAATATACTTTATCTCAGATATAAGAAAACATAACCCATTACGTTGTCCTCCTTGTCCAACATCAACTCTTTAGCATGTCATATTTTAATGAGTGCTCCCAATCATAAAAGATGTCCAAGATAGTATATTTATATGTGAAACCTCTCTTTCTTTATTACTTCCTATTAATTGCAACAATGACCAAAGCTATGCTTATCAACTCTCAACAATTTTTAATCATCATACTCTTTCTATGTGAAGTCATTACTCTCAATAAGATCAATATGATCTCTTTGTTTCTTTTTATTCTTTTCTCTTTTTTTATTCACTCAAGATCATAGCAAAATAATCAAGCCCTTGACTCAACACTAATCTTTATTATATAGCTCACGGACTCGATTACATAGAGAGATCATAAAGCAAAACTCAAAACTAGACCATGCCATAAACTTTATTCTACTAGATCAAGATACTACTAATAGGATCTAACTAAGAAAGCGGTAAAGATAGGAGTGTGATGGTGATACGATACCGGGGCAGCTCCCCCAAGCTTGGCAGTTGCCAAGGGGAGTGCCCATACCCATGTGATTATGTCTCATTTGTTGGTGAAGAAGATGGTGGAGTTGTTGGTGATGGGTAGTCGCACATCGAGCGTAAGAGGTCCTCCAGCTTGCGGATAATGCCCTTGAGTGCAACAATATGCTCCTTCAACAAAATATTTTCACGTGTGAGATACTTGTTTTGTATACGAGCTAACTCAATCATCTTGAAAGCTTTGATCTCAGTTGGGGTAAGAAGATTATGATCAAGTTGAAGGATGTCTTGTGCTGCCGGAGCTTGATCCTCCGTGGCCTTCTTGATCCCTTCATCCTTGTTGATCTCCATGGGTTCTTCCCTCTTCAGCTCTATCTTCATTAGCCAAGCATCATTGTCACCATTGTTGGAGGAGGGGGACGACATGATACCTGGCCTTGACAACCCTGACAGAAAACAGCTCGAAACAAGAACAGAGGATAATTGCGTGATACGGTGGTCAAAACCTTCGGGAGATTATATAATGAATTTTTACTGACCAAAATACGTAACGTGCAAGAAAACGGAGTCCGGGGAGCACACGAGGTGCCCACGAGGTAGGGGGGTGCGCTCAGTAGGGTAGGGCGCGCCCTCCACCCTCGTGGAGCCCTCGTGTCCTTCCCGGACTGCTTCATATTTTTCTATTTTTCTAAATATTCCAAAACGGATAAATATTGCCATAAAAACTGTTTTGGAGTCGGTTTACTTACCGTACCACATACCTATTCTTTTTCGGAGTCTGAAATGTTCCAGAAAGTGTCCCTTATGTATTCCTCCGGGGTTACGGTTTCAATAACATTGGTTTCAACATTTATGGGATTACCGGAGATATGATGTTTGATTCTTTGACCGTTCACCACCTTCGATTTGTGCCTTCAAAATTGTTGATTTTTATGGCACCGGAACGAGAGACCTCCTCAATAACGTAAGGGCCTTCCCATTTAGAGAGAGGTTTTCCTGCAAAAAATATTAAACGAGAGTTGTATAGCAATACATAATCACCTACGTTAAATTCACGCTTTTGTATCCTTTTGTCATGCCATCTTTTAACTTTTTCTTTAAACAACTTGGCATTTTCATAAGCTTGGATTCTCCATTCATCAAGTGAGCTAATGTCAAATAACCTTTTCTCACCGGCAAGTTTGAAATCATAGTTGAGCTCTTTAATAGCCCAATAAGCCTTATGTTCTAGTTCGAGAGGTAAGTGACATGCTTTTCCATAAACCATTTTATACGGAGACATACCCATAGGATTTTTATATGCAGTTCTGTAGGCCCATAATGCATCATCAAGTTTCTTGGACCAATTCTTCCTAGATCTATTAATAGTCTTTTGCAAAATTAATTTGAGCTCTCCATTACTCAATTCTACTTGACCACTAGACTGCGGGTGATAAGGAGATACAATTCTATGGTTAACATCATACTTAGCAAGCATTTTACGGAAAGCACCATGAATAAAATGTGATCCACCATCAGTCATTAAATATCTAGGGACTCCAAACCTCAGAAAAATAACTTCTTTAAGCATCTTAATAGAAGTGTTATGATCAGCACTACTAGTTGGAATAGCTTCTACCCACTTAGTAACGTAATCAACAACAACTAGAATATGTGTATAACCATTAGAGGCAGGAAAAGGTCCCATATAATCAAAGCCCCAAACATCAAATGGTTCAATAACGAGTGAATAATTCATAGGCATCTCTTGACGTCTACTAATATTACCAATTCTTTGACATTCATCACAAGATAAGACAAACTTACGGGCATCCTTGAAGAGAGTAGGCCAATAAAAACCGGATTGCAATACCTTATGTGCAGTTCTATCTCCAGCGTGGTGTCCTCCATATGCTTCAGAGTGACACTTGCATAGGATCTATTCCTGTTCATGCTCAGGTACACAACGTCTAATAACACCATCTACTCCTTCTTTATAAAGATGTGGGTCATCCCAAAAGTAATGTCTCAAATCATAAAAAAACTTTTTCTTTTGCTGGTATGTGAAACTAGGTGGTATAAATTTAGCAACAATGTAATTAGCATAATCAGCATACCACGGAGTACTACGAGAGGCATTTATGACATTTAATTGCTCATCAGGAAAGCTATCATCAATAGGTAGTGGGTCATCAAGAACATTTTCTAACCTAGACAAGTTGTCTGCAACGGGGTTCTCAGCTCCCTTTCTATCAACAATATGCAAATCAAATTCTTGTAGCAAGAGAACCCATCTAATAAGTCTAGGTTTAGCATCTTTCTTTTCCATAAGATATTTAATAGCAGCATGATCCGTGTGAATAGTTACTTTAGAATCAACAATATAAGGCCTGAACTTATCACAAGGAAATACGACTGCTAAGAATTCTTTTTCAGTAGTAGCATAATTTCTTTGAGCATTGTCTAGAGTCTTACTAGCATATTGGATAACATTTAATTTCTTATCAACTCTTTGCCCTAGAACAGCACCTATAGCATAATCACTAGCATCACACATAATTTCAAAGGGTAAATTCCAATCAGGTGTCTGAACAATAGGTGCAGAGATCAATGCTTTCTTAAGTATTTCAAATGCTTCTACACAATCATCATCAAAGACAAATGGTATATCTTTTTGCAATAAATTAGTCAGAGGCCGAGAAATTTTTGAGAAGTCCTTAATGAACCTCCTATAAAATCCGGCGTGACCAAGGAAACTTCTTATACCTTTGATGTCCTTGGGACATGGCATCTTTTCAATAGCATCAACCTTGGCTTTATCAACTTCAATACCTCTTTCAGAAACTTTATGCCCCAAGACAATACCTTCATTAACCATAAAGTGGCACTTTTCCCAATTCAAGACAAGGTTAGTTTCCTCACATCTCTGCAAGACTCGATCAAGGTTGCTCAAGCAATCATCAAAAGAGGATCCATAGACGGAAAAGTCGTCCATGAAAACCTCACAAATCTTTTCACAGAAGTCAGAAAATATAGCCATCATGCATCTTCGAATGGTAGCAGGTGCATTACATAAACCAAAAGGCATACGTCTATAAGCAAAAGTACCAAAAGGGCAAGTAAAAGTAGTCATTGATTGATCATTGGCTGACACGGGTATTTGAGAGAAACCAGAATAACCATCTAGAAAGCAAAAGTGTGTATGTTTGCATAATCTTTCTAGCATTTGATCGATAAAAGGTAAGGGGTAATGATCTTTCTTAGTAGCTTTATTTGATTTGCGGAAATCAATTACCATCCTATAACCTGTAATTATTTGCGGGATCAATTCATCTTTATCATTAGGAACGACGGTAATACCTCCCTTCTTAGGGACACAATGGACAGGACTTACCCACTGACTATCAGCAACGGGATAAATTATACCTGCCTCCAGGAGCTTTAGTATTTCTTTTCTTACCACTTCTTTCATCTTAGGATTCAGTCGTCGTTGATGATCACGAACTGGTTTGGCATCTTCTTCCAAATTTATTTTATGTTGACATAGAGTGGGACTAATGCCCTTAAGATCATCAAGAGTATATCCAATAGCAGCACGGTGCTTCTTCAGAGTTTTCAATAATCTCTCTTCTTCATGCTCTGAAAGGTTAGCACTAATAATAACAGGATATATCTTTTTCTCATCAAGATAAGCATATTTAAGAGTATCAGGCAACGGTTTAAGCTCAAACACGGGATCACCCTTGGGTGGAGGAGGATCCCCTAGGATTTCAACGGGCAAATTGTGTTTCAGGATAGGTTCCTGTTTAAAGAACACTTCATCTATTTCCCTTCTTTCATTCATAAACATATCATTTTCATGGTCTAGCAAATATTGTTCTAAAGGATCACTAGGAGGTACGGCAATAGAAGCAAGACCAATAATTTCATCCTTACTAGGCAATTCTTCTTCCCGGTGTTGTCTACTAAATTTAGAGAAATTAAACTCATGAGACATATCACCCAAGCCTATAGTAACAACATCCTTTTCGTAGTCTATCTTAGCATTAACGGTGTTCAAGAAGGGTCTACCAAATATAATGGGACAAAAGCTATCTTGTGGGGAACCAAGAACAAGAAAATCAGCAGGATATTTAGTTTTCCCACACAAGACTTCAACATCTCTAACAATTCCCATTGGTGAAATAGTATCTCTATTGGCAAGTTTAATTGTAACATCAATATCTTCTAACTCAGCAGGTGCAATATCAGGCTTAATTTCTTTGTATACGTCAATAGGTCTGGCACTAGCACTAGCACCCATATCACATAAGCCATGATAACAATGATCTCCTATTTTAACAGAAATAACAGGCATGCCTACCACAGGTCTATGTTTATCTTTAGCACATGGTTTGGCAATTCTAGCAGTTTCATCACGGAAATGAATAACATGCCCATCAATATTATCAGACAAGAGATCTTTAACAATACTAATATTAGGTTCAACTTTAATTTTCTCAGGAGGTGTATAAGTTCTAATATTGCTTTTACGAACCACGGTTGAAGCTTTAGCATGATCCTTTATCCTAACAGGGAAAGGTGGTTTCTCAACATAAGAAGTAGGAACAATAGGATCATTATAAGTGATAGTCTTTTCTTCAACTTTAATAGGTGCAGCTACTTTTACTTCTATGGGAGGATGATATTTAAACCACTTCTCCTTGGGGAGATCAACATAAGCAGCAAAAGATTCACAGAAAGAGGCTACTATCTCAGAATCAAGTGCATATTTAGTGCTAAATTTATGGAAAACATCGGTATCCATAAAAGATTTAACATAATCAAACTTAGGTGTCATACCTGACTCCCTACCTTCGCCGAGATCCCAATCTTCAGAGTTGCGTTTAATTCTATCCAATAAATTCCATTTGAATTCAATAGTCTTCATCATAAAAGAGCCAGCACAAGAAGTATCGAGCATGGTGCGATTGTTATCAGAAAGCCGAGCATAAAAACTTTGAATAATTATTTCTCTTGGGAGCTCATGATTGTGGCATGAATATAACATTGATTTAAGCCCCCCCCCAAGCTTGAGCGATGCTTTCTCCTTCGTGAGGCCAAAAATTATATATATAATTGCGATCACGATGAACAAGATGCCTAGGATAAAATTTCTGATGAAATTCCAATTTCTATCGTTTATAGTTCCATGATCCCGTATCATCACATAGCCTATACCATGTCGATGCATCTTCCTTCAAAGATAAAGGGAAGACCTTCTTCTTAAAGACATCGTCGGGTATACCCGCAAGCTTAAATAATCGACAAACTTCATCCACATATATTAGGTGCTCATCGGGATGCTTTGTTCCATCTCCTGCAAAAGGATTAGCTAGCAGTTTTTCTAACATACCCGAAGGAACTTCAAAGGGAACATTTTCATTTTCAGTAGGTTCAGTAGGTTGAGGAGCAACTCTTTGCTCTACTGGCCGGGGTGAAGATACACCGAACAAGCCCCTCAGAGGGTTACTTTCCATAGTAACAAGTGACAGTAAATTTCAGCACACTATATAAATTTTTCCTTACCAAATTCCACCTACCAAAGGCGCTTCGCTCCCCGGCAACGGCGCCAGAAAAGAGTCTTGATGACCCACAAGTATAGGGGATCTATCGTAGTCCTTTCGATAAGTAAGAGTGTCGAACCCAACAAGGAGCAGAAGGAAATGATAAGCGGTCTTCAGCAAGGTATTCTCTGCAAATACTGAAATAAGTGGTAATAGATAGTTTTGTGATAAGATAATTTGTAACGAGCAACAAGTAACAAACGTAAATAAAGTGCAGCAAGATGGCCCAATCCTTTTTGTAGCAAAGGACAAGCCTGGACAAACTCTTATATAGAGAAAAGCGCTCCCGAGGACACATGGGAATTATCGTCACGCTAGTTTTCATCACGTTCATATGATTCGCGTTCGGTACTTTGATAATTTGATATGTGGGTGGATCGGTGCTTGGGTGCTGTTCTTACTTGAACAAGCATCCCACTTATGATTAACCTCTATTGCAAGCATCCCCAACTACAACAAAAGTATTAAGGTAAACCTAACCATAGCATGAAACATATGGATCCAAATCAGCCCCTTACGAAGCAACGCATAAACTAGGGTTTAAGCTTCTGTCACTCTAGCATCATCTACTTATTACTTCCCAATGCCTTCCTCTAGGCCCAAATAATGGTGAAGTGTTATGTAGTCGATGTTCACATAACACCACTAGAGGCTAGACAACATACATCTCATCAAAATATCGAACGAATACCAAATTCACATGACTACTAATAGCAAGACTTCTCCCATGTCCTCAGGAACAAACGTAACTACTCACAAAGCATATTCATGTTCATAATCAGAGGGGTATTGATATGCATATAGGATCTGAACATATGATCTTCCACCAAATAAACCAACTAGCATCAACTACAAGGAGTAATCAACACTACTAGCAACCTACTAGTACCAATCCCGGACTTGGAGACAAGAATGGGATACAAGAGATGAACTAGGGTTTTTAGAGGAGATGGAGCTGGTGAAGATGTTGATGGAGATTGCCTTCTCCCGATGAGAGGAGCATTGGTGATGACGAGGACGATGATTTCCCCCTCCCGGAGGGAAGTGTCCCCGGCAAAACAGCTCTGCCGGAGCCCTAGATTGGTTCCGCCAAGGTTCCGCCTCGTGGCGGCGGAGTCTCGTCCCGAAAGGTTGCTTAGGATTTTTTTCTCGACGAAAGACCTCATATAGCAGAAGATGGCTACCGGAGAGCCAACAGGGGGCCCACGAGGCAGGGGGCGCGCCTAGGGGGGTAGGGCACGCCCCCACCCTCGTGGCCAGGTGGGGCCCCCTCTGACGTACTTCTTCCGTTCAATATTTTTTATTATTTCCAAAAATAACTTTCGTGGAGTTTCAGGACTTTTGGAGTTGTGCAGAATAGGTCTCTAATATTTACTCCTTTTTCAGCCCAGAATTCCAGCTGCCGGCATTCTCCCTCCTTATGTAAACCTTGTAAAATAAGAGAGAATAGGCATAAGTATTGTGACATAACATGTAATAATAGCCCATAATGCAATAAATATCGATATAAAAGCATGATGCAAAATGGACATATCACTCCCCCTCTACTCTCTTGTAATTGATTGAGTTTTCCCTTTGAAGTTATCTTATCGGATTGAGTCTTTAAGGATTTGAGAACACTTGATGTATGTCTTTCCGTGCTTATCTGTGGTGACAATTGGATATTCACGTGATCTACTTGATGTATGTTTTGATGATCAACTTGCGGGTTCCTCGCATGAACCTATGCATAGGGGTTGGCACACGTTTTCGTCTTGGCTCTCCGGTAGAAACTTTGGGGCACTATTTGAAGTACTTTCTGTTGGTTGAATAGATGAATCTGAGATTGTGTGATGCATATCGTATAATCATACCCACGGATACTTGAGGTGACATTGGAGTATCTAGGTGACATTAGGGTTTTGGTTGATTTGTGTCTTAAGGTGTTATTCTAGTACGAACTCTATGATAGATCGAACGGAAAGAACAACTTTGTGTTATTTTACTACGGACTCTTGAATAGATCAATCAGAAAGGATAACTTTGAGGTGGTTTCGTACCCTACCATAATCTCTTCGTTTGTTCTCCGCTATTAGTAACTCTGGAGTGACTCTTTGTTGCACGTTGAGGGATATTTATATGATCCAATTATGTTATTATTGTTGAGAGAACTTGCACTAGTGAAAGTATGAACCCTAGGCCTTGTTTCAACGCATTGCAATACCGTTTACGCTCACTTTTATCATTAGTTACCTTGTTGTTTTTATATTTTCAGATTACAAAAACCTATATTTACCATCCATATTGCACTTGTATCACCATCTCTTTGCCGAACTAGTGCACCTATACAATTTACCATTGTATTGGGTGTGTTGGGGACACAAGAGACTCTTTGTTATTTGGTTGCAGGGTTGTTTGAGAGAGACCATCTTCATCCTACGCCTCCCACGGATTGATAAACCTTAGTTCATCCACTTGAGGGAAATTTGCTACTGTCCTACAAACCTCTGCACTTGGAGGCCCAACAACGTCTACAAGAAGAAGGTTGTGTAGTAGACATCACCAGCCTACCCTTATCATCAAGAACATAATCAAAATAAAAGCCTGAATTTGCAAGATGTTTTCTAGCAAGCTGGTGAACGAACATTTGAGCATCCAATGACTTGATGAGGCACCTAAGGTTTCGGTGGTAATTCTGCAAGTCCCTCTTTGTACAACCAACATGCTCAAACCTCCCCAAACCTACACGAAGGAACCTGTATGCCAAGGATGTGCCAATGCTAGCTCTATGGCAGTTCCATAATGTAGTTTTCGCTTGCTTGCTAACTTTCTTGTTTGATCTAATGAATTGTTCTTAGTTGGCGATACAAGTGTGTGTGTGTGTGTGCTCCTGTTCGAAAAGAGTCACAATGTACCTATTATCAACCGTATGTTTGACCGCAAGTTTAGCCTCACACCCACATCTAGTGATTTTCCTCTCATATTTCCTCTTACTGCCAATGCCAAGTAACAAGTTTTCCTTACCTTTCTGCTCCTGGCGGAAACCTTCACGATCACAGTAGAAACGCTTGTGAGTAATGACACCATTGGCTGTCTTATGTTGTCCTACACGTACTGAAAAACCAACATGATGTGCATAAGCTTCATAGAAATCCTCGGCTGCGTTCAAATCTGTAAAGGTCATCCCTTTGGCTGGCCTAATGTCATCATCACACTCTGGAGTACAAGATGAGCCCTGAAATTTTGACGAAAATCCCAACGGATTTATAATGCTGGAATACAAGAAATTATAAGCATGTACATATTAGTTAGACAAGTACTTACACAGAATGGTGCACTGTACATTTTCTGCGGGGTGGTGAATACATTTTCCGAACTTGGTCTAGTGTGAACGGTTGATTCTGCATCGGACTGGACATCGCAAATAGTCAAAGGTGGAGCCTTGCTCAGTTCACTGTGGCATTCCATAGCTACTGCACAGAGAAGATATACAGTTTGTAAGTGGAAAGCAAATTATCATAGGAGTCGGTCAATATGTGTCTTCTGGAATAGCATGGAATAAAATAAACTGTTAGAAAGAACATTCAAGTGTTAGGAATACCTAATCTCAGATAGGACCTACCTGTTGCGGCATTAATATAACAACTACATACCAGATGAATTAGACTTTACCAACTTCCTCAAGACGAAAATCTAAACTGAACTTGTTGTATCTTGGTTTGGGTGTACACTGATCTTGTGTGCCCAGTTTTTCAGTGTATAATAAGTTATTTGATCATGAACTATGCATGCTGGAAATATGTGTTTTTTGCATCACATAAACTGAGAGTTCAAGTGTTCTACATTCCAGTTGGTGACAGATTCTTGTGATGAACGACTGTGTACGTGGTTGCTCTCAGTTATGGCTATATCTAGTGTAAAAAGTTTTCTGGATATGCTTATTTTCAGATCTACAGAGAGGCTACTGAAACTGCTTCAGTTGAGGAAAAAGGCTTTGTAGATCTTGTTCAGAAGGCTAATCTTGAAGGAGACAACCAGAATCCATGACCTTGTCCTCTATATTTGCTTGGTAAATCTAGCCCAACTAGAAGAGAATATGGCACATCATATAAGATGAACAATGTGATATAAATCCTCATACCTTCGGAACGGGATCCAGTACCAATTCAATGGGGAGCCCTCAGAGGAGGATTGGCGCGGTACGCCAGCCGCCGGAGAGAGACAAGCCAGCTGCCGCAGCGGAATTAGCCTCGCCGGTCGGTCGCTGGCCCTGTGGGAACGAGGTCGTCGTGGTGGGTTGGCGCAGTGGGCCACCCGCCAAAGAGGAGAGAAGGCAGCCGCTGGAGAGGAATTAGTCGCTGATACGGGCACGACGGAGGAGGTGAAGCCCAATTTTAGGACTCCACCAAGCTAGGCGTGTCGTTGTTATTTTTAATAATTAGATTTTTAATAATTGTGAGTTTTGGCTTGGTTTTGGGCCTGTCCAACCAAGTCAGGTCGATGCCCATTAGGCTGGGCGCCTCACCCCTTCATATAAGGAGCTGGGCGCATTAGGTTTAGGGAGTGGAGAATTTTAGTCTAAAACTATCGAGTTGTGTTTCTTCGGTGAAGCATCCCTCCGGGGTCGGCGATGCCGTTTATCTAATAAAGATTGTTGCGGAGATTCTTGTGTTCATCAAGGATTATCGTGCTTTGGTTTGAGGCGTGGTGATCTTCATCATGTTGCTTGCTAGATTTGTTTCCTCATCTTCAGGTTACGTGGATTACTCCCGTGATTAGAAGTTTTTCTATTTGATTGTCTTGCGGTGAAAGATCGGGCAAAAACTATAGGATCATCACGTTGATCCCTATTAGTCGCGCCGGTCGCCGGTCGCCGGCCGTGCGCGGAACGAGGGCATCTTGCTGGGCGAAGCCACCATCTCCAGATCTCCTAACCCTAGTTGTTGATGGAAGGAAATTGAATCGGGATAGCTCCATGGATTAAGGCACGGGATGGCTCAGCTTCCGTTAGGTTGTTGTACCACGGTACATTAAGATTACGGGGTTGTTTTTGCAGTTTGTACAACTTATCATCTCACCACACACTTCCTATCCAACGGCACATGATCAAGTTTCCATGCTTCCACTGAATATATGGTTTCCATCAGATATGTACTCTGGGTGGTAGTTAGTTTGGTAATTTATCAATCAGTGCTTCCAAACGAATGCTTCCGAGATTCAAAAAAAAATTGCTTCCAAAAATCACATCTGGCATGATGAAATTAATCCCCCAATTTCCGGAAACAATTTTGGTAATTATAAGAACAAATCTGGCATGTTATTCATTATTTGTTTCTGAGATATACTTTTGGCGATGGTAATATGTTTTTCCTACCAAGGAAACATTCTTTTTAGTGGATAGAAGCATCATGTTCTTGCATGTGGAAACAAGTAATTCACGTGATGATACATTTTTCGTAAGCGGCAAAACAATATTTTCTATGCTACGGTATCATGGTTTAAGTGTCTTTGAACAAAAAACTGTCAAGGAAACAACTTTTTGTGAGACGAGTATTTGCTTCGCAAAAAATATCCAGTGGAAGCACGAAGCTTCAAAACAAATTTCAGCCGATGCGAACAATAATTTACAACTCTGTTGACAAAAACAACAAGAATACTATTACAAAAGCACTACTTTTTTCTTTTGTGTCTTGTCCTGCTCGCCATCGACAATTTAGCCACCAATGTAAGTGCGGTACCTAGTACAAGTACAATTGCATTCAAATTCATTTTATCATCATCCAGGTTGTGTGAGAAACTAACAAGCATGGCTGAAAACAGTGCAGCAAAATATCTATACAATGGAAGCACCCATTAGAAGGGACAAGGACAAACCAACATATATCAAAAAATAAAATTCTCTAAAAGAAGCAAAATGTTGGTACAATTTACCAAGAGAGGCAAGACCGGCATATTTGGAGCATACTTTAATGTCAATTGAAGCCAAAGTTCACTGCCGTAGTAACATATGTGAGAAACAATAATATATAATTACATGTCTGTTGTTGTCCACGTTGTGAGCCCCAAGAGTCCGGTGAAGAGCAGCGACGCTGGCACCACGGAGGGAATGACACCCTTGAACTTGGACAACCATACGAAATGAAGAAGCACGATTAGTTTGATTTCGATACAATGATGACTAAACATGTAATTACAAAACGATGACAAAACATTGGGCGCTGGAGATGCTCGATCTCATGTCACACTCCATGCCAGCCATCGATGATCATGACATGCTCACTGTCAGGAAAGCATGATCTTCCACTCTCGTGACCGCGTGCAGAAATTAAGGAAGCATGATTGGTTTGATGTGGATACAATGATGATGCCTAAGAAACAATATGAAGCATGCAATGAAGCAAACTGAACACAATGTAGAAGCACATGTGTGAAGCACGTGAAGTAAACCATACGAAATGAAGAGGCATAACTATGGCGTGTATGAAGCAAAAGATGCACAAGTATGATACAAATGAATCATGAAAATTGGATGCATCATATTGATGTGATCTCAACATAATTTCTGTATAGTGGAAGCATACTTTGAACACAGAGAGAAATCTGCATAGTAAAAGCAGCAATGTGAAATAATGAAGTGCGCACACTCGCAGTGGCTGAGACAAAAAATCACTCCGGGAAGCAACACCAACGCCTAAAGCACACGCGGGCCGTGGGTGAAGCAAAACATATGCGAGAAATAAAAAAGTAGGAAGCATCGCTAACACTAAGCAATGATTTGCCGCTATCATACACTAGAAGCATAGACATTTGATTTGAGAAATCTGCATGTGCAGCAGTCTAATGTCCGCAAAACATTGTTGTGGTGTCACACTACATCTTTATTACATAGATGCATATGGTAGAAATCATGGAAGCATGATTAACGAGAAGCACTAATTTGATGCTAATATGACATATATGAGATGCATTCGAAGCATACATGTTTGAATTCACAAAACATGTTTTGCCACTCACCATATGTAAATTGGAGGCAGCACAACAGATTAGTTGCATACCTGAACAAAGCATCAAGCAAAAAAAACTAGAAGCGAAAAGAATTGCAAACATTAATCAATACGGATGAGAGAATGTTACCCTTGTAGGGGAGGCTTCAATTAGAGATATGTACTTTACCTTGTCACTTTCATCGTTTCTTTTCTCTTTTTTTCTCCCAGCCTTGGTGCCGGTCGACATGTAGCAGCAGCAGCAACATAATCAGGCCCGTCTTATTTGATTACATCTGTACCTACTAACTGGATCAGCGGCTAGTAGCAAGGCACCCCACGCAGCAACAGGACTAGTGCATGCGGCAGCTTGAGAGCGTCATTGGGTTTTCCGGAGAGAAAATCATGGGGCGAAGTAGAGGTGGACGCATCGCTGCAGTGGACGACGGGGTGGCCGTGCGGCTCGACGATGAGGAGAGGAGGAGCGGGGGCTCGGACCTGGCCCGTGAGCTTGCTCTGCTACTAGACGAAGAAAGAAGAGGAGCAGGGGACGGAGCCGGGGAAAAGGGGATCTGGCGAGGCGAGCGAGCTATGCGCTCGGGGTGGAGTAGTCCTGGCCATCTCCGGCCCGGGCCTGTCGGCCCACCGAGGCCCAGCCCTAAAATCCAGGGCCTAGGCCCAATGGGCTTGCCCATGGGCCGGGCTTGGGCCTGAGTTTTGAGCCCACCAGCAAGGCCTGGACGGGCTTGGGCTTGGCATATTGGCATTTTAAGGAAGAGGCACGGCCCACGACGCTAAGCCCTAAGGGCTTTTCAGGGCTTTTTACCAGATGGGCCGGGCTTGGGCTTGAAAAGTAGGCCCGATGGTAGGGCCTGGGCCTTAGTTTTCTGTCTTTTTTAGGCCCAGCCCGTGGCCAGGTATAGGGTGGAGGTGTGGAGGAAGAACTCCAGATGGTGCGGCTAGTTGGAATCTGGGAATTAGGAGAGGATTTCGCGCATACGTTGCGGGATCAGCTCCCTGCCGATTTGTTTTTTTCATAATTACAAAAGAAGGACAACTCTGGAGCGTCTGACTTCAATTACATCGACGATGCAGCGACGGTCTGATGCTCGAGTCTTATCAGACTATAGATACAAAGTGTTTTCCATAAGGTTTTGCTGTAATAGAGTACAACCCACCGGAGATGAATGTATCAATTTAATATAGGGAATTATAAACAAATGGGAAACCAAGATAGTAAATTAGGGGTCCATTTACTCTAGTCTAGATGTCAAGGCGGCTAAGCATCTCCGCATAGGAGAGCTTTTGCCAAGATAACATCAATGGCTCTACCGTGGGTACCTATAACGTGTAGCAGTAGGAGCCGATTGTGCCCCCCCCCCCCCAAGACAATGTAGACACACCCAAGTGGTTGCGCAACAATGGTTCCACTCCTCTCCATGGGGACAAACAATGTGCTCCAGCCTCTTGAACCACTTTGTGAGTGCGATCTGAAGGCTATGGCACTTCGTTCTGTCATTTACGCATTTTGTAGGGTACCATGGAGGTGGAGTTGAAGAATGCGCAGTAACCATGCATTCACCCTAGGAGTGGTGGGAACCATCTGGGTCTCCAAGCATGTTGCCCTGAGTCATTCATGAAGGAAATATGCCCTAGAGGCAATAATAAAGTTATTATTTATTTCCTTATATCATGATAAATGTTTATTATTCATGCTAGAATTGTATTAACCGGAAACATAATACATGTGTGAATGCATAGACAAACAGAGTGCCACTAGTATGCCTCTACTTGACTAGCTCGTTGATCAAAGATGGTTATGTTTCCTAGCCATAGACATGAGTTGTCATTTGATTAACGGGATCACATCATTAGGAGAATGATGTGATTGACTTGACCCATTCCGTTAGCTTAGCACTCGATCGTTTAGTATGTTGCTATTGCTTTCTTCATCACTTATACATGTTCCTATAACTATGAGACTATGCAACTCCCATTTACCAGAGGAACACTTTGCGTGCTACCAAACGTCACAACGTAACTGGGTGATTATAAAGGTGCTCTACAGGTGTCTCCAAAGGTACTTGTTGGGTTGGCGTATTTCGAGATTAGGATTTGTCACTCCGATTGTCGGAGAGGTATCTCTGGGCCCACTCAGTAATACACATCACTATAAGCCTTGCAAGCATTGTAACTAATGAGTTAGTTGCGGGATGATGTATTACGGAACGAGTAAAGAGACTTGCCGGTAACGAGATTGAACTAGGTATCGAGATACCGACGATCGAATCTCGGGCAAGTAACATACCGATGACAAAGGGAACAACGTATGTTGTTATGCGGTATGACCGATAAAGAACTTCGTAGAATATGTGGGAACCAATATGAGCATCCAGGTTCCGCTATTGGTTATTGACCGGAGAGGTGTCTCGGTCATGTCTACATAGTTCTCGAACACATAGGGTCCGCACACTTAACGTTAAGATGACAGTTATATTATGAGTTTATATGTTTTGATGTACCGAAGGTTGTTCGGAGTCCCAGATGTGATCACGGACATGACGAGGAGTCTCGAAATGGTCGAGACATAAAGATTGATATATTGGAAGCCTATGTTTGGACATCGGAAGTGTTTCAGGTGAAACCGGGATTTTTCCGGAGTACCGGGAGGTTACCGGAACCCCCCGGTAACTTAATGGGCCTTAGTGGGCGTAGGTGGAAGAAAGGAGAGGAGGCCAGGGCAGGGCCACGCGCCCCTCCCCCCCCCCCAGTCCGAATAGGACAAGGAGAAGGGGGCGGCGCCCCCCCTTCCTTCCTCCCCTCCACCTCTTCCCCCTTTCTCTCCTAGTCCAACATGGAAAAGGGGGGAAGTCCTACTCCCGGTAGGAGTAGGACTCCTCCTGGCGCGCCTCTCCTCTAGGCCGGCCGAACCCCCCCTTGCTCCTTTATATACGGGGGCGGGGGGGCACCTCTAGACACAAAATTGATCATTGATCTCTTAGCCGTGTGCGGTGCCCCCCTCCACCATATTACACCTCGATAATATCGTAGCGGTGCTTAGGCGAAGCCCTGCGTCGGTAGAACATCAACATTGTCACCACGCCGTCGTGTTGACGAAACTCTCCCTCAACACTCGGCTGGATCGGAGTTCGAGGGACGTCATCGAGCTGAACGTGTGCTGAACTCAGAGGTGCCGTGCGTTCGGTACTTGATCGGTCGGATCGTGAAGACGTACGACTACATCAACCGCGTTGTGTTAAACGCTTCCGCTATCGGTCTACGAGGGTACGTGGACAACGCTCTCCCCTCTCGTTGCTATGCATCACCATGATCTTGCGTGTGCGTAGAATTTTTTTGAAATTATACGTTCTCCAACAATTCATACTCAAGGACGACCTCCATGTCGAATGCTCGGTGGGATAGTAGAACCTCTTATGGGCCAACTCGATAGATTCCCTGTTTATTGGTTCCGGCCATCAGCGATTATCAAGGGTTTACAACGGGTAATCCATGACGTGAAAGCAATGATGATACACTTTATTCATCAAAATGACGTTCCAATATTTATAACATGCTAAAATATACACTTTATTCATCAAAATGACGTTCCAATATTTATAATAAGGAGGGGGGGGGGGGGGGGCGACGCCGACGGGGGCGCGTCGCCAGAGCTCTCCATGGGTTGGCTCATATCGTATAACTTCAACTCTTCCTTTTCAAAGCACACACTACCTTCAGTAAGTGCTTTTTGCGATAACAACTTCTTTACTCCCTCCATCGCCCTTCACTCTTTAACTTGATCACTAATCTGACCAATAATTACAAATATATATATATACATATATAATTGATTTTTTTAATATATGTGTTATACATCATAAAATGAAACCCTTTTTCGGCTAGGGATATAGTTGATATAGCTTTTCTGACACATAACCCATTTTCGTAGGTCCAAGAGCCGTATATGAAAATTTCATCTCGTACGGCTCAAGCAAAAACACAAAAAATTTCAACGAATATTAGAAAAAAGGTTAAAAAAACCTAAAGTTAATGATTTATCAATGGGTAATGTTGCTCCAATACCTAACCAAAGAGGTACTACAGTACCGATTAAAAAAACGGTCGTAGCTACTAGGCGGCGAAATGGATTTTGGAATTTATTGACATTCTCTAGAAAAGGTACTGTCAATAAGCCTGTTGGCACAGAAACCATTAAAAGAACGCCTAATAACTTATTGGGTATCGTACGGAGTATTTGAAACACACCACGACAAAGCAAGTACACTGCAGTTTGGACTATATTAGTTAGGTCAGTATACTGTCCAGCCATTAGAGAACAGAGTGTGTAATGGGTTTGTCAACACACAACAATTAATACACTCTGGCAGTTGAATTAGTCAGTATTTGGATTTGGATGGCAGGCTGGGTTTTGTTCCATCTTTTCTATTCAAGGTTGGCTCGAAAGATGCCGACTTGCCGAGAGACAAGCGCAGGCCGAGAGGCTTGGATCAAGTACAATATGCCTCTAAGAGAGTGCTTAGGTCAAGTGAGTCACTGATTCCAAGTTTCGCATGCCAGTTCCTCCTTTTACCTTCTTCTATGCATTTTTTTTGGAAATAGAGGCATATGCCCCCAGCCTCTGCATCATGCACTACCGGACTCGCGCCCTATGCCTACAGACCAGGGCCGTAGGCATAGGTCCTTTGCCGTCGGCATAGATCTATGCCTACGGCTGCCGTCGGCATAGTCCCGTCGGCGTAGATCACGTCAGCGTAGTCTTGTCAGACCGTCGGCGTAGTATAGCCGTCGGCATACGGGCCTATGCCGACGGCCGGGCGTCAGCCGTCGGCATAATTTAGCCGTCGGCAGTGTTTTTCGCCTGACGGCAACGGACGGCGCCGTCAAAAGAGCTAACGATCCACGGGCCGTCGGCATACCTCTGCCACGTGGCACTCCCTGGTGCCTCCTGGTGGCAGGGCTATGCCTACGGCAAAGCCGTAGGCATAGATGAAATCTATGCCGACGGCTTCATCTATGCCTACGGCTTTGCCGTAGGCATAGCCTTGCCACGTGTCGTCCCCTGGTGCCTCCTGGCGGCAGAGCTATGCCTACGGCAAATCTATGCCGACGGCTTTGCCGTAGGCATAGATCTGCCACGTGGCGCGTCCTGGGAAGTCCTGGGCTTATATATGCCGTAGGCATAGTTTTTTTATTTTTTTTATTTTCCCTGTTTTCTCTTTTTCAATTCATTTGACAGCATTTCAAAGCAGAATAATATGGGATTATGCAGAAATATGACAGTTCATCATCTAAACATACTCAAGTTCATCATCATCATTTAAACATAGTCAAGTTCATCATTTAAAGATCATCACCGGCGAAAGTTCATGAACATAAAAGTAGTGCAAGACATGGAACATCATAAAAGTAGGAACATGAAAGGTATGGCACGACGGCCACATGCACGGAATCATCATCGACATCAAGCAAGACCACCTCCGCCAAAACCGCCACCACCAAGACCACCTCCGCCAAAACCACCACCGCCAAGACCACCTCCGCCAAAATCGCCACCGCCAAAACCGCCACCGCGACCACCATCACTCTGGAAGATCGGAGTGACTGGGGTCGATGGAGCAGGAGTCGAGCCACCGGTCCCCTACATGTTTGAGAGAAGATTCTAACGGTAAATATGATATGATAGTGTTGAATGAATGAGAACTAGTTTGTCAGTAGTTAGGCAAATGTACTAACCGGACTATCACTGCCTAGTGTCACCCATTCATCGAACGTGGGCACGTGTGGGTGTTCTCCCGCAGGTGGTGGTGGGGGTCCCATTTGTGGTGGATCCGTGCGGTTACTCCAAGACGCCAACATAGCCTGGATGTTAGTTAAACAAGCAAACTAGAAGGTCAGAAGGAATGAAAGTGCAAAAATTTAGCTTGGTTTTAAGAGGGCAAAACTAACCGCCATTATCTGACGATTGTAATCATCGTTTGCCTTCACTCGTTGCAAGTACTCTCGCACCTCGAGATTCCTATTGTCGACAAAGGCCTTATATGCCTACATAATTTAGGTTGTTTCTAAGTGAGCAATGCTGAAAATAAACTGAGAATGCTAAAGAGAAAAAGATAAAGGGGAAGTACTTACAGCATGCTGGCGGGCTAAGGGAGTCTGTGAACGCCCCGTACTCTCTAACTGGCTCGAGTAGGTAGCCCGAAGCCGTGTGTACGAGATCGAAGGAGTGATCAAGCCATCAAAACACGGATACCGGCCATGTGACTTCCCCTGGATGGCCACCACCGCCGTGTCATCGATCTGAGACTGGGCGACCTCAGCAACAGGAACATCCGGATGCAACTTCTGAAAGTGCTGAGTGTAAGACTCCAGGTGCTCCTCGGTCTTGCCGTAGTACTGGCTCTCGCCCTCCTTGGGATCACTCCGCTCGCGGGCCAGCTTCCACGACTCAATGTCTGAGAGCGGCCTCTTCAACTTGTCCTCCTGCAACGTCAAACAGAAGTTAGCCATACATAAGAACATGACAGTAAAGAAGAACAAAAATGCATCATGCATATAGATATACCTGCATGGCCTTGAAGCCCCAGTGGTTGCTGTTTCCTTGGCCGCGTGTCCCGTCTTTTCCACGGTTAGCCCGGGCCTTGATGCTCTTGGCAGCAAACTCTGCATCGTCGCCGAGCCACCTATCCACCAAACTCGCCCATCCGTCATGCCTTCCGTAGCACCAACGAGGAACAACCTATGCAAATTTTGGAAGCATGACATGTGAGCACGAAACATATAGTTGACTGCTTGAAACAATGAAAAGTTAGTAATAGTTACCATCATGAAATGCTCCCTGTTCAAGGTAAGTCGTTGCTTCTGCGCTTGAGTTTTGGTCATCTTTTGGTGCAGGTAGGAGTGGTAGTACTGCGAGACGGCAACCCAGCACACCTCGTACTGCAACTGACGAGCTTTCTTCTTCGCAGCCGCAAGCAAGACCACGTCGGCTGTGGCCTTGTGCTCATCAAGAACTCTATAGAGTTGCTGCAATCATGCATAAACCAGAAGCAAACAAGGCATGAGTTGAGTGATTCAATGATAAACTATGAACGAAACTGAAGACAAGTGATTCAGAAGAGAACTTACCCAAAATTTGGTGATCACGGCCTTAGCGGTCGTCCCGTACTCCGCGTTGCTGCGAGCCTCGTAGTGGGCCCAGCTCCTGGCCAAAACCCGCAGCTGCGGGTCCCTGTCTGGCCGCGGGCAGAATAGGCCAGGCCAAAACTCCTTCAACAGGACAGTGATAACGCCGTTCGGTTTATGGCCCTTTCCGCGAAGGATCCAGTTACTGCAAAAGAATCAAAGGATTGCCATGTGTACAATAAGAAAATGTTGTCTTGTGTTGAAAATATGATTGAGAGGCACTTACTCTGTCCCCGCGGGTTCAATGAGCCACTTGTGCGCCTCGATAGAAGGTGGTGTAGGTAGTCCGGCATTACCACGCAGCCCCCCAGGGACCCCGTCCCGCCTAACCCTGTAGCATTTGACCACGGGATCTAGCCCTTTGACTTTGCACGGACGGGCTTTGACCAGTGGACCTCTCCACCCGGTTGTGTCAGGTCAGCACAGAGGGACACCTGGGAGCAACATCCGGGCCAAACCCACAGCTACATCCCCTCCGTGTAGACCCGACGCGTCCGTTTCCCCATCCAGGTGCCGGCGGCGGCTCCATCCGTGAGCTGGGAGGCCAGGCCCCGGAGACGCGTGCCGGGCGTTTGCAACCGCCACAACACCTTCAGACTTGTGAGAAGCCGCGTATGCAACTGTGACGCCCGGGTAATTAAGCTACAGTAATCCCACGCTAATGGTGCCACGTTACCTCCGTTACTGTTGCTAATCTATCGTTATATCAAAACCGGTCCAAAAATTCAAAGTTCAAAATCAAGCAAACAATAAAAGTTTTCAAATATTAAAACTAAAATGTTCGGGTGGATTCAAATAAATCATGGATAATTATGATGGAGAAAACCACACTTATATAAAATCTTTAAATACTCTTAAATGAATAAACCAGTAGTCAAAACAATTATTGAAATGCCTTTTATAATTAATAAAATGTTAAACTATTCTAATTAGGTGTTAAACTTTTTATCGCAGTGGGTTTAGTGGTAGTACTAATTTAGGGATCATTTTGTACTTTACAAAACTAAAATAAAATGAGGAACAAAATAAAACAGAAAAGAAATAAGATACAAAAAAAATAAAAGGAAACTAAAATACAAAAAAAAATTACAAAGACCCCTTCCCCCCCCCCACTGGACCCCTTGGCCCAACTGGGCCACGACCCAGCCAGGCCGGCCCATGCCCATGGCCTACTTAGGCCTCTACCCCCCGAAACCCTAGCCGCACCCCACACCCCCACGATCCCCACTCTCCTCCCCCCCTCGCGCGATCTGGATCAGGGGTGCCCAACGCATCGCCGCCCCGATCCCGTTGCCCCCGAGCCCGACGCCGCCCCGCCGTCGCCGGGCTGCCCCGCCCCACCACTCCGTCGCCGAAACGCCACCGCCGTCCTCCTCGCCTCCCCCCTCTCCCGATCTGGGAGCCCCGACGTCGCGACGCCGCCGCCTCGCCCCCAAACCCCCCCCCCCCCCCCGTCGCACCGGACCGCGCCGTCCCTGCCTCTCCCTCGCGCAACTCCCCCCCGAGCTGGACGTCGCCGCCTCGCCGTCCCCGTCCTCCTCAGCCACGACCACCACCGCGTTGGCCCACCTCTCCGACGCCACTCCAACCGTCCCGAGCTCTCCATCGACCTCCTCCCAGTGAGCCATGTCCGTTCCCCTCTTCCCCGTCGATCCCACCGTCGATTTGCGTTGCCCCGCTCTCGTCTCTCACCTACCGCCGTGCACGCGTCCGCCTCCGGCGCTCACCCCCCCCCCCCGCTTGTATTAAGGGGGCTAGGTCTGCTTCCGGCCGCGTACGCAACGTGTAGGTGTGCATAGGGCGATGGGCCCAGACCCTTGCGCGCATAGGGTTAGACCGGCGTGCTGACCTCTCTGTTGAGCCTAGGTGGGGCTGCGACGCGTTGATCTTACGAGGCCGGGCATGACCCAGAAAAGTGTGTCCGGCCAAATGGGATCGAGCGTGTTGGGTTATGTGGTGCACACCTGCAGGGAAGTTTATCTATTCGAATAGCCGTGTCCCTCGGTAAAAGGACGACCCGGAGTTGTACCTTGACCTTATGACAACTAGAACTCGATACTGAATAAAATACACCCTTCCAAGTGCCAGATACAACCCGGTGATCGCTCTCTAACAGGGCGACGAGGAGGGGATCGCCTGGTAGGATTATGCTATGCGATGCTACTTGGAGGACTTCAATCTACTCTCTTCTACATGCTGCAAGATGGAGATGACCAGAAGCATAGTCTTCGACAGGACTAGCTATCCCCCCTTTATTCTGGCATTCTGCAGTTCAGTCCACTGATATGCCCCTTTACACATATACCCATGCATATGTAGTGTAGCTCCTTGCCTGCGAGTACTTTGGATGAGTACTCACGGTTGCCTCTCTCCCTCTTTTCCCCCTTTCCTTTCTATCTGGTTGTCGCAACCAGATGTTGGAGTCCAGGAGCCAGACACCACCGTCGACGACGACACCTACGACACTGGAGGTGCCTACTACTACGTGCAGGCCGCTGACGACGACCAGGAGTAGCGTAGGAGGATCCCAGGCAGGAGGCCTGCGCCTCGTTCGATCTGTATCCCAGTTTGTGCTAGCCTTCTTAAGGCAAACTTGTTTAACTTATGTCTGTACTCAGATATTGTTGCTTCCGCTGACTCGTCTGTGATCGAGCACTTGTATTCGAGCCCTCGAGGCCCCTGGCTTGTATTATGATGCTTGTATGACTTATTTATGTTGCAGAGTTGTGTTGTGATATCTTCCCGTGAGTCCCTGATCTTGATCGTACACATTTGCGTGCATGATTAGTGTACGGTCAAATCGGGGGCGTCACAAGTTGGTATCAGAGCCGACTGCCTGTAGGAATCCCCCTCTTCCACACTCCTTGGCCAAAGTCGAGTCTAGACATTGCAAAACTTTTACTAACATGGCTGTGTGTCTTACGGGCCCACGTCGCCATTGGGTGGTATTAGGATCTTTTACTCCTTGTCTATACTCTGGGACTCTGATCTCTCTTCTATTCGGGTTAATTGAATTTTGCTAAATCTGACATTAGGATCTCGTTGTCACTTTCACCCGGAGAGCCCCTTATTACTGATGATCGTCTGCTGCACGTGAAGACCCTGAAGATACTCTCCGCTGATAACCCGAGAACTTGTGTTCATCGCTTTTGCAATTCCCTTTTATCGATAAACTCCTATGGATAACCAGGTATACTCGCCATTCATACAATGTTTCCCAGTTGATCTTGTTATTACAAGATACCCCGAAATTCTCTCTGTTGTTCCGAGAATCCTTTGAGCTTACTGTCTCGCTGTTCCTTGTCACCTGAATACCCCTACGGATAATTCTCGCACTTACCGAGTATCCGCTCGTCCCCAGTTGATTCAAGTAATTCACAAAAGTCTTTGAAATACTATTTGAACTTCCGAAAATCCTAAGCAGCCTATTGCTCTTGAAATTCTTGCTTGTTTGCATTATGGTTAATCCCATAAGTCTCGTAATCTTATTGTCATTCCTTGTCATTATCATTTTGAGTCAGTTGATTCAAAATATTGCGAATGCTCACAATCCTCAATCAGATCCTAGAATTCTTCCTTCTGGCTCAAACGTCATTTTAAACATGAGCTGGTATCGACCAATCGAATTGCCATCGATTGTACCCCTAAGACTATTCAACTTATCCATCCTTAATCAGAGCGTTTGCTTCTGATCCCTTGATTTGGAAATCATAATTCCTTTGCATTTGAGCTTTGAGTTAGTCAGTTGTTTCTATAATCTGATCCCCTTGCATTCTTTCTTCCTCTAGTTGAGTACCGATGCCCACATCTGATCCCTTGTGGACCACCAAATCCTTTGTTAGATTATTATCCGACAGTGTCCTTCATATTGAATAACCTTGTGAGCCTTTCCACGGGTATATAATGCCTTTGGTAAATTGTATCTTCTGCTTTGTCAACCATGCTCTATTTTTGAGCTTGTGTTATTTACTTCTGAAGTTCGTGGTATATGTTCTAAGAAGCCCTGATGGCTTGAACCTATGCCTTCCTTAATATGTGTGAACTCGAAAGTTTTCATGAGTCATACTCTTCTGGTATTTTGCCATATAAAATTTCAACACTACAACTTATTTGAAAAATGAGAAGCGAATGAAAGGTTATGCATTGGAGAAGTGGGAGTCGACCTTGAACCTTTGTGTTCATGCCCATGGACACGATGTATACCTTATCATGGAAGCTTCTCTTAAAATAATTGCCCCCTTGTAATAAGTTCATCAGGTATCCGTGGACGTCGTTCCGACCATGTTCTCCTTTAAATACCATTTCTCGTACAAGTTTAAGCACTTGTCTTCTGTAGGAGCAATACCCCAGTCCAACCTCTACTTTGGTTTGTCGTCGAGTATGACCCCCTGGTATCTCGAGATTATCATGGAACTGCATAACTTCTTATGAGTTCTTCATCAAGTGCTACATTCTCATTGATTCCAAATTTTCACGGGCTTTGAGTTTTTAAACACTCAAAACCACCGATAATTGAATCGAGTCCGCACTACGGTTCAACAACTTTTAGTAATGCTCCTTACTTACGAGTTTGTACCCGATCGCGTCATTCCTAGCCTGTTTGGCTATATCATTATCTTGATGATTTTAACTGTGCTACCTGGTCCTTATTCCCGGAGCACCACTTTCGATGATGAGCTAAGCTTACGTCGATTTTCCTCGTCATATCGTTTCACCTCGAACAACAAACTTGACCCCGAGTTTGTGTGCTACCCGTGGTTCCAATAACCTCTCGCTTTCATCATTCCTTTGACTTGATGTCATCATCGATCAATTACATCTTCTTGAAAACCTCTCGACAAATTTGTCGTGATCATTGTCAACAATTTGACTTCTTCCAAGTTGTGTGTCGAAATTCAGGATGGGAAATACCATCCTTGCCCCTCGATGAATTATGTTATCATCGACAATATTCTTACCTTCCCCCCCAACACGAACTTGTTCATATTTTGTGATGTATCTTGATTTCCCCTGCTATCCAACTTATGTTATGTTCTACCGTGGAGTATTACCATTTTTTATGTCAAGAATGTCGTGAACATTACTCCACCTCTTAAGAATTCTTGGTACAGTGATACTTCTCACCATCACCATTCTTTCTTGGTCCCCGTGTAGTTTCTAAACAAAATACCGACAAAGGGTCTGTGATGTGTAGATTTTAAACTTCTAGCAACCCTATTGCTTTGAAGTTATTGGTCTATAGTTCCATTCTACGTCTATGGCTTAATGAATCATCATTCGAACATTGATCGTGCTACCTAGCCCATATTTCGGGTGCACATTTCAGCCAATGTTTAACTGTGTATTTTTTCCTCGAGCCTACTTCATTAAGTCATTCGATCTAGCTAATGTTATCTCCTTGTTCACATAGTTTTGGAAATCCATCTTTTGGAAGTCTCAATGGATTGTCGCTGAGTCAATCAATCACCTCCTCACCTCTCCTTGGTTTAATGATGAACTCTTGTTTCGGAACTTGCTTTCATGGTTCATTTCCCGAGAATCTTACAATGTCATCCCATCAATTTGTGTTGCACCTTTCTTCTCAGACATCCTAAGTCTGAGGTAACCTGACACCAATCTGATCTGAATCTTGGTCAGAAATGATGGTTGGAACGTAATTCCAAGAGTTATAACATTAGTCTTTTTATAACCCGGTAAGATGATGTCATGCCTAGCACACATGGCCGGATGACCTATTGGTATAGTATCCTCCTTGTAAGGTTAGCCCTTCTTCCATGAGGAAATTGTAAGACTTATTCCATAAGTTGTTCCTGATGGAACCTTTGCGAATCCATGGCCTGATCTTACCTATTGACCATGTCAATGCTATCCCGAAGCATGTCTATGGTACTCTGGTTTTCAACAGGAACATTTGAAGCCCAAAGCTAATTGTTTCCTGCTCAATTATCCAAACACCGTTGTATGGGTAATGTCATGAAATTTCCTTCCCTTTACCTAAAGAGTTTTCTACGTTATATCCCGTCATGGATATCATGCTCTGCTTACCCTTGGGAAGAATATACCCTTGAAATATGTGTTTTAACACATTTTCCTTTCCATTCTTCTGTTTAATCTGATAATCATATTTTCCTTTCCATTGTTTGGTTTAACCTTTCTGGTGATCTATATGATCTAAGCAGTAATATCCTCCTGCTTATGTAAACACCTCGCTGTACAACTCTGTCAGTAAGACCCTGTTAATATTGTTGGTGACATTTTCGGTAACCCCCGATGGACGAGAATTCTGCCTATTGGTCCGCCTCGTTTCAACGAGCAGGAAAATGGTTCTCTTCGTCCCTCGCCCTTGGTACCAACGTGTTGCCGACATAACTGACAGGGTACTCTCTGACATGCCTTGCTATCATGACCGTGCAAGATGTCACTGCTCCTATAAAAAAAACCACATGGTGGGCCCATAACCCACAGTTCCACAGGATCGAAACCTGACTCTCTTGTACACCCCTGTTCCCAAAGTTATTCCTCGCGCTTGATTTCGTATGTAATTCACGGGCCACCTTCCTAGTGATCAATTCTGGTATCATGCACAATACTTATTTTCGTTGCATTGATCCCCTTTCACGCCCTATTTCAGACATCGAACGATTGCCTGCCCGCTTGAAACTTCCCATGGTACCTCCTTACTTTGCTCTCGATATTTTCTTAAGTTTCAATTCGAGAGTTACTTCCGCTACCTTCCTCGATGTTATTGACCAGATAGTCGACCTTGCAGAGATCTGTTCTGCCGGAATGCCCCCCCTTTATTCTTCCATAAATACGATGGAGTTCCCGAAGAAAGGATACCGACTTCATCATGATGACCTGAAGCAGAGAAATGAAGATAGCAACATAATGGATCGACCTCTTTGAGAATAGCAACCAAGACCGAGAAGACTCGTTAGAATTTCGCGACCAAATCCCTTCCCCCTTACTTCCCCTCTTAAATCTCGGGACGAGATTTCTTGTAGTGGAGGAGAATTGTGACGCCCGGGTAATTAAGCTACAGTAATCCCACGCTAATGGTGCCACGTTACCTCCGTTACTATTGCTAATCTATCGTTAGATCAAAACCGGTCCAAAAATTCAAAGTTCAAAATCAAGCAAACAATAAAAGTTTTCAAATATTAAAACTAAAATGTTCGGGTGGATTCAAATAAATCATGGATAATTATGATGGAGAAAACCACACTTATATAAAATCTTTAAATACTCTTAAATGAATAAAACAGTAGTCAAAACAATTATTGAAATGCCTTTTATAATTAATAAAATGTTAAACTATTCTAATTAGGTGTTAAACTTTTTATCGCAGTGGGTTTAGTGGTAGTACTAATTTAGGGATCATTTTGTACTTTACAAAACTAAAATAAAATGAGGAACAAAATAAAACAGAAAAGAAATAAGATACAAAAAAAAGGAAACTAAAATACAAAAAAAAGACGAAGACCCCTTCCCCCCACTGGAACCCTTGGCCCAACTAGGCCACGACCCAGCCAGGCCGGCCCATGCCCATGGCCTACTTAGGCCTCTACCCCCCGAAACCCTAGCTGCACCCCACACCCCCACGATCCCCACTCTCCTCCCCCCCCCGGCGCGATCTGGATCAGGGGCGCCCAACGCATCGCCGCCCCGATCCCGTTGCCCCCGAGCCCGACGCCGGGGCCCGACGCCGCCCCGCCGTCGCCGGGCTGCCCCGCCCCACCACTCCGTCGCCGGAACGCCACCGCCGTCCTCCTCGCCTCCCCCCTCTCCCGATCTGGGAGCCCCGACGTCGCGAAACCGCCGCCCGGCGCGTCCCGCCGCCGCCTCGCCCCCAAACCCCACCCCCCCCCCCGTCGCACCGGACCGCGCCGTCCCTGCCTCTCCCTCGCGCCACTCCCTCCCCGAGCTGGACGTCGCCGCCTCGCCGTCCCCGTCCGCCTCGGCCACGACCACCACCTCGTTGGCCCACCTCTCCGACGCCACTCCGACCGTCCCGAGCTCTCCATCGACCTCCTCCCAGTGAACCATGTCCGTTCCCCTCTTCCCCGTCGATCCCACCGTCGATTTGCGTTGCCCCGCTCTCGTCGCTCACCTACCGCCGTGCACGCGTCCGCCTCCGGCGCTAACCCCCCCCCCCCCCCCCCCGCACCGTCGCCCCGCTTCCCCCCCCCCCACGATGGCCCTGCCGCTGCTCCACCAGAGCTCCCCGCCGTTCGCCGCCCCGCGCGCCCAGCTCGCCGGCACACCAGCGCCCGCGCCCGCCAGCCGCCCCGTCGGGTGCGCCCCCGCGGGCCAGCGCCCGTTCGGGGCTATGCCCGTTAGCGCCCATGCCTGCTATGGCCTTTTGGCCAATGACACAAGGGCCCACGCCCCTGAACGTTTTAAAAAAAAATAAAGAAAATTATATATAAATAATAAAATAATTAATAAAAATTAATAAATAAATAAATAAAATAATAATAATAATAAATAAAAATAAAATTAATAATAAAACAAATAATAAAAATAAATTTAGTTAATTAATTAATTAATGAACTAAATTAATTAAGTTAATTAATCCTGTTTAAATTAATCTAATTAGATAATTAATTAACTAAACAGTAGTTAATCAGGTAACAGCCCCTGACAGGTGGGACCCACCTGTCAGGTTGACCAGGTCAACGGTCAACGTTGACTGCTGACGTCAGCATGACATCATGCTGATGTCATAATTCCACTTTCAAATTAATTTAAATAATTAGTTAAATTCCAGAAATTAATAAATTCTTTAGAAAATCATATCTTTTAATCTGTAACTCGGATTAAAATATTTTCAATATGAAAGTTGCTCAGAACGACGAGACGAATCCGGATACGCAGTCCGTTCGTCCACCACACCTCCCTAACCTATCGAACTCGCCACTTTCCCCCTCCGGTCCGTCTGTCCGAAAACGCGAAACATCGGGAATACTTCCCGGATGTTCCCCCCCTTCGCCGTTACCACCTACTGTCGCGTTAGGACACACCTCGCACCGCTCGTAGTCATGTCACGCATCGTCATGTTTATGTTTGCATTGTATTTACTGTTTCTTCCCCCTCTTCTCTCCGGTAGACTACGAGACCGACACTGCTGCTGCCCAGTTCGACTACGGAGTTGACGACCCCTCCTACTTGCCAGAGCAACCAGGCAAGCCCCCCCCCTTGATCACCAGATTTCGCCTATTCTTCTCTATACTGCTTGCATTAGAGTAGTGTAGCATGTTACTGCTTTCCGATATCCTATCCTGATGCATAGCCTATCCTTGCTACTACTGTTGTTACCTTTACCTACAATCCTACATGCTTAGTATAGGATGCTAGTTTTCCATCAGTGGCCCTACATTCTTGTCCGTCTGCTATGCTATACTATCGGGCCGTGATCACCTGGGCGGTGATCACGGGTATATACTTATATACTATATACATGACACATGAGGTGACTAAAGTCGGGTCGGCTCGAGGAGTACCCGCAAGTGATTCTGATGAGGCGGCTGAAAGGACAGGTGGCTCCTCCTCGGTAGAGGTGGGCCTGGGTTCCTGACGGCCCCCGACTATTACTTTGTGGCGGAGCGACAGGGCAGGTTGAGACCACCCAGGAGAGAGGTGGGCCTGGCCCTGGTCGGCGTTCGCGGAGACTTAACACGCTTAACGAGATCTTGGTATTTGATCCGAGTCTGGCCATTTGGTCTATACGCACTAACCATCTACGCGGGAGTAGTTATGGGTATCCCGGCGTCGTGGTATCAGCCGAAGGTCTTTTGACGTCAGCGACTGAGTGGCGCGCGCCGCATTGGACCATAAGCTCGCGCTTGTATTAAGGGGGCTAGGTCTGCTTCCGGCCGCGTACGCAACGTGCAGGTGTGCATAGGGCGATGGGCCCAGACCCCTGCGCGCATAGGGTTAGACCGGCGTGCTGACCTCTCTGTTGAGCCTAGGTGGGGCTGCGACGCGTTGATCTTACGAGGCCGGGCATGACCCAGAAAAGTGTGTCCGAACAAATGGGATCGAGCGTGTTGGGTTATGTGGTGCACCCCTGCAGGGAAGTTTATCTATTCGAATAGCCGTGTCCCTCGGTAAAAGGACGACCCGGAGTTGTACCTTGACCTTATGACAACTAGAACTGGATACTGAATAAAATACACCCTTCCAAGTGCCAGATACAACCCGGTGATCGCTCTCTAACAGGGCGACGAGGAGGGGATCGCCGGGTAGGATTATGCTATGCGATGCTACTTGGAGGACTTCAATCTACTCTCTTCTACATGCTGCAAGATGGAGATGACCAGAAGCGTAGTCTTCGACAGGACTAGCTATCCCCTCTTTATTTTGGCATTCTGCAGTTCAGTCCACTGATATGCCCCTTTACACATATACCCATGCATATGTAGTGTAGCTCCTTGCTTGCGAGTACTTTGGATGAGTACTCACGGTTGCCTCTCTCCCTCTTTTCCCCCTTTCCTTTCTATCTGGTTGTCGCAACCAGATGTTGGAGTCCAGGAGCCAGACGCCACCGTCGACGACGACACCTACGACACTGGAGGTGCCTACTACTACGTGCAGGCCGCTGACGACGACCAGGAGTAGCGTAGGAGGATCCCAGGCAGGAGGCCTGCGCCTCGTTCGATCTGTATCCCAGTTTGTGCTAGCCTTCTTAAGGCAAACTTGTTTAACTTATGTCTGTACTCAGATATTGTTGCTGCCGCTGACTCGTCTGTGATCGAGCACTTGTATTCGAGCCCTCGAGGCCCCTGGCTTGTATTATGATGCTTGTATGACTTATCTATGTTGTAGAGTTGTGTTGTGATATCTTCCCGTGAGTCCCTGATCTTGATCGTACACATTTGCGTGCATGATTAGTGTACGGTCAAATCGGGGGCGTCACAGCAACATTGGCGGCATAGTCGTAGACGTGCGAGGGGCAATCTGCGTAGAGGGGATTGTTCGGATACTTCTCCATCACGAAAAATTATGAAAAATTACCATCGGTCCTATATCACATGTGCCCACGTCGTGTAAAAAAGTCATGATTTTATCGCGATCCGAGTATTTAATAATTTTCACGCCGCACCGTTACCGCAGAACGTCTACTACTGTGTCATCGCCGTCCGTGAGGGGGCCACACCCCGGAGACGCGTGCTACCTCTTCGGACATGCCACAACACCACCCCGCATGTATGAGGGGCCGGTGCGACGCTCCGGTGGCATTGCTACCCCCCCCCCCCCCCCCCCCCCCCCCCCGGACCCCGTCCCGCCTAACCCTGTAGCATTTGACCACGGGATCTAGCCCTTTGACTTTGCACGGACGGGCTTTGACTAGTGGACCTCTCCACCCGGTTGTGTCAGGTCAGCTCAGAGGGACACATGGGAGCAACATCCGGGCCAAACCGACAGCTACATCCTCTCCGTGTAGACCCGATGCGTCCGTTTTCCCCCTCCAGGTGCCGGCGGCGGCGCCGTCCGTTAGGGGGGCCACGCCCCGGAGATGGGTGCCGCCTCTTCGGACATGCCACAACACCACCCGGTTGTGGTAGGTCATCCCATAGAAACACTTGGGAGCAACATCCCCACCGTATAGACCCGATGCGGCTGTTTCCGCCCTCCAGATCCTGGCGGCGGCGGCGGCCGTAAGAGGGGCACACCGCGGACGTGAGGGGGTCACACTCCGGAGACGAGTGCCGGGCGTTTGCAACCGCCACTAAACTTCTGTCGCATAGCTGTTTTTGATTTTAATAAAATATAAGTTCCTATATTCAAAAGAACATGACAACACATTATTAATGTGCTCGAAAAAAAATACAAACTATATATATATATATATATATTCATAATCTATGGAAAAAATTACAAACTACATATATATTCATATAATACATAAAAAAGCATAAAAACATATTAAAAAAAGCATAAAACATATGTAAAAATAAGCAGAAAAACGCATGTAAAAAAAATATCTATGCCGACGGTTAGAGACGACAGGGTTTTGGTGGGCGCCGTGCCGCGGATCGGTGACGTGGCACCTATGCCGACGGCTGCCGTCGGCATACCTACGCCGCGGATCGGTGACGTGGCATGCGGAGATATGCCGACGGCCGCCCGTCCCGACCGTCGGCATAGGTTTGACGGCGTTAGCCGCTTGTCACGGGCGGGGTCGCCGGGCCCACAGGTATACCGACGGCGGATTTGTGCCGACGGCTGCTGTCGGCACCTCTGCATCTAGGTCGACGGCCGTTGTGTGCCGACGGCTGCCGTCAGCGTAGATCGGTGTAACCCGACGGCCAGGCTAAGCCGACGGCCAGGACTGGGCTATCGGCATAGCGCTAACTAGGCCGACGGCAGCCGTAGGCATAGGTTTGGCCGTCGGGGTAGGCCCGTTTTCCGGTAGTGATGACGATGCATGCAGCCATCTTATTAAAAGGTCTCGAAGTAGCACAAAGTCGTTAAAGTATTACAGCTCGCAATAGGAGCCGAAAAATAAAAGAAAATTACATGCTCAAGATCACAACCGGTATGGCAATGTATAAGACAAGCTCCCTAGACTCATATCCTGTTATGCGACCGCCATCCGAACCGGTTGAATATAGCCCGTGCTACCATCTTTCACTGGTTACACCCAGTAACCAAAGGCTCCCTGGAGTCCATAGGAGTGAGTAAGGACCACGTACGGATCCACGCGGTAGCTCTGAAGATAACCTACAAGAAAGTTAAAGTATGTTGTCTCTTAAAAGTCATATCATTCCTGCAATTCCATATAGCCCATATGAGCGCACATGTTCCAATCCGGATACGAGCTGCGGTGATAGTCTCAACCCCAGCTAGGACCTTCTTCTATGCATGTGTTTGCATAACTCATAATTCTGTATTTGTATCATAATATTTCCAATTAACTAGCAAGGACCTTTCTGTTCAGGTAGCATCTCCAAAGTGGAGTCTGGCAATTCTAGTAAAACTGGTGAATGTGCTAGGAGTGAACTCACTCAAGACGATGCTTTATGTGATGGTGATTATATTTACTGCTATGTGCACATTAATTACCAGATATGCTTCTTTTAGGATTATGATGATGATTCATAAACCAACTGTACGTATTGGTTGAAATCATGATATTCCTGCATATATGTAGGAGACACGGTGATACTTGAACGCACAACTGGAGGTTTCATTGCATTGTCAGATGGTAAAAGCAAGATGAGCGATAATTTGGCGCTTGTCGATGCTAGTAAAACTGATGAATGCCCCTTGACTGAGGATCTCATTAGACACGCTGCTTCAAACTTCAAACCAACCGTTGTATCTCTTGCTTCATTCGATGGTGATTATATATACTGTTATTATAAAAGATTATGATTTAGACATCAACTGCTGTGTGTGGTTGACATTAATTATGAGGTCTCTGTAGGAAATACCATGCTGGCTGAATGCACAGGTGTTTGCCTTGAATGCCCAGATCCTAATACTGCGAGGTTCCTGACTTCACTAAGCTTGTTTACAGCATCAGATGGTAAAAGGAATAGCAGTGATCGTGTCAGGGTTGGTGCTGCTAACTTATCTCTGCTCCTTTCCCTTGTTTTGTACTACGCGCTAATCGTTCACTATAACCGTCGTCTTTCCGTTTCATCACTGCATGCAGATTGAAGTACGCTCCCCAAATGGTCGAGTCGTCAGTGGGTAGTTACTGTATTATGATGCATATTATGGTATTGCTTTTGTCGGCACCCAGCATTTGCCTGGCTGTGAAGTAGACCACAGGCTTGTGCTTGATCATGACAAAGAACTTGAGTCTAGTAGTGAGGTGGTAGCGTTATGGCAATCTTTCAGTTCAGACAAACTGATGGCCAGACACGGGCAGTTGATTGGCACTACAGATGGTACAGTCCACAAGCAGCTTATGTTCAGCACATGTAAAATCACTAGGGTGAGCTCTTATGTTCTATCTGGTTTTTCTACAATGTTCTAGTAAATGAATGTACCATGATATGAATGGCTTATTAATCAATTATTTATGCACTGAACCCTTCTTCAAGACATTATAAATTACATTTTTGCCTTCCTTGATTGTCACTTCTAATCTGTCTTAGGCTGGGTTTGGAAGCCCTCTCATTGATTTAGATGGGCATTTTGTTGGCATGAACTTCTATCATAGTCAAATGACCGCAGACCGTCAGCAAATAGTGATTACTCCCTGTCTTCCGCGGAAAATAATTCTAAAATGTATGCAGCATTCTGGGTTATTCAGGTACGTAAATCTAGACTTGCACTATTTTGCCCTGTCCTACATTCCCAGTTTGAATTGTAAGGCATCCAATTTGCATGCCAAACAGCTTTCAAATTTTGCTAGTATATTCCCGTACGCTGGCAGATTGCATATCTTGTACTGCTGTATATTCTAACATCTGTAAACGTTTCTCCCTGTAGCTTAATAAGTTATGGCATTACCTACATACTTTCACCTGCATCAACTGTCCTGTTAGTATCTGTTGTACTCGCCCTGAACTAGATTATTTCCAGGGGCTCTACGACGGTAATATATGTTAGTAGATGAGCAGTTGTTTCTTATTCAAACCAGAATATGGACAGCCAAACCTATATTTCTGACGTCCCTGGAGTTTTTGTTCCTCATTTTCTCAGTTTTCCTTTTCTTTTCTCTGAGATATCTCATATATGTAACCATTTGGCTCTACTTGCTTGTTGTTGTATCTTGCCCTCACTTCCTGTATGGTCGTTGGTATCTAGTCTCTGTGAATTTACCACGGCCGGTTTTTCTGCACTGTACTGCAGGCTTGAAACTGAAACCAAGCAAGGGGGTGATGATACGATAGAAAATAGCCCGATCAAGATACATGAATCTTGTACACATGGTAACTACTATCGGGACAGTGAGCAAAAACACACTGACTAATTATAACTACTGCACTGTGCGCTATCAGCAATTCATCCTTGTCATATTTTTCTAATGCCCCATATCAATAATTATTTGTAGGTTTCTTCGCCATGAACCCAGGTTAGTTTTCTGGTTGTACCTGTTATTAGCATACTACTATTATGTGGTGTACTCTAAACAGGGAAACTACCTCCATGAGGACGCCGTATGGCACGAGGAGGGTATTCAGGCCAGAATAACAGATTGATGAACCATTTTCTTATTGCTTGATTGATTATAGTCTATTTTTTTGCAAAAATATTGATTATAGTCTTATAGATACATATGATCTCTAAGTAATAACCCAAAGGATGCAGAACTGATGTCTATCTCTAATATGACCTCTTTCATATCTAATATTTCTTCTTCTATTTAATTATTATTATATATTTTAATTTGGATATTCCACAATGACCACATGGATGAATTGTAGTCTTTTGGTTTTTGAACAGAGGTCCCGAAGGACCCATCTATTAGATAAGCATGGAAGTACATATTACCTCTTAATTGACAAATAGCGAACCTTGGTGCAAATCAACGCCTTGGTTGGTGCTGCGAACTTTTCTCTACTCCTTTCCCTTGTTGAAATCATGGGAAGCCTAGCACAATGGAGCTGAAAGCACGAGTTATTTTTTGAATCGTCGTCATATTTGAAGGCTTCCTAATGTTTATTATGTCCCGAATTTTCATCAGATATGACAGGAGTTTAGTTTTTACTAGCAATATCATCTTAGTACTGGGGTCACTAATTGCTTTTTTTTGCGTCAGAACATGAAAAATATAAATGAAATCACAAAATCCCATGGTTACCCATTGCCAGATCCGGTACAAAGTGAGTTATTGCTGTCAATTCTGCTGAGTACATCCTCCCATTTTATATTTTGACAAGTTTATTCAAGAACTTTATGCTTGTTTTGAACAGAGTCAAAGCACATGTATATGGTCAATACTTTTGAAGAGAACTTTGACAAAGATACCTGGACTAAACAAGGAAAAGGCGTTATCTCAAAAATGTCTAGAATTGTTGTCCCACTTGCTTCTTTCAATGGTGACTGTACTGTTATACATTAGTTACATTCCCATAATTTTGTTTAAATCAATAATTAATAATTGAAATTGTGCTTGGTGTAGGAAATGCAAGGTTTTTTGCTTGGACAGGTGTATTTATAGGCAACAGTAAACGCTATCAAACAATTCTGACTTCAGCAAGTTTGGTTCGAATTTCTGGAAATAATCCAATGGTTCATAATAACTTGCGGGTTGTTACTGCTGTTCACTAGTTTTTATTTGTTCATTTTAAGATACCGCTTAACTGTAATAATCTTATAATGCAGATTGAAGTACGCCTTCGAAACAAACGTCAAGCCATAGGGAAATTGACATATTGTAATTTTGATTACAATATTGCTCTTGTTAACATCAAGGAGACCATCCCTCGGCCTACAATAGAACTCCAGCAGCCTCCTGTTACCACTGGTACTCATGTAAGGGCAGTAGGGTGTCTGTTCGACAATTGCAAATTAACGGCCACAAATGGGAAGGTGACTCAAAAATGTGGCACATCGGATTGTGACGAACTTCGCATATCCACTTGTAACATCACTAAGGTATTGCATGCCAGACTTGCAATTTCAGATATCCACCTGTAAAAATCACTAATATGAGTAACTTCAGCTGATCGAACTACATCTCAAGTCATTCGGGATATCTTTTCCTGTGTAACCCTTGCCTGGTGTCGTTTTTTTTGGTAGGCTGGGATTGGGGGGCCTCTTATTGATACTCATGGGAAGTTTGTTGGTATGAACTTTTATGGCAACGAAGAAACTCCCTTCTTACCAGCGAGTACACTTTTGAAGATCTTGGGGGGCTTTCTTGGAAACTGGTGCACCTTCTATACTTGCATATCTTTAGTAGACATTGCGTACAACTTCTTTTGATGGCGTATCTTTTCCTGTACCGCTCTTCCCACTTTTCTCGTGCTTAGTTCGCATACTAAGCCGTTTGTAATTTCAGACCACGTTAGGCTCTCATATCTCATAGGCTAAGCTAATTCAGTTATTTTTATGTTAAAACATCTTTTAATGTACTTGCAGGCCTGTAGATGCTGTGGTCATTGGTGACGCTGAAAAAATAAGGTGTGTTTAGCCCTAACACTATCTGCGTTATTTCACTCTGGTTTTTGTAAATCGTTCGTTGTGCTACATAAATTTATCCAGAGAACTCATGTAAAAAATTAACTCAATGACACAGATGGGAAGTGCCCAAGTCATCATGGATGTATCCGCCTGTGGAGGCGCTTATCTGGGACATTATGCCGGTAGACGACTGAGTGAATTTGGCGCAACTATGGATTATTGAACTGCTTGGTACCGATGCTATGGTGTGTTGCTTCACTTGTAGTGCTTTTTTTTAGCACAGTAGAGACACAAGCGCTCATATACACGCGCATACACTCACCCCTATGAACGCACACACGCACACCCTAGCCCTATGAGCACCTCCGAAAGACTGAGCCAGTATATTATCTTGAAATTTACGAAGTCACCGTAGGCACCTCGTCGTCGACGGGAACGTCTCCTCCCACTGAATGCGCATCGCCGAAAATCCTGAAATAAATCCAGAAATAAATGCGAGCACCAGGATTTGAACCCTGGTGGGCTAGGGATACCACAGTCCCTCTAACCATCCAACCACAAGTTGGTTCGCCTTGTCGTGCTTTTTTGTACGGTGCACTTAACGAGTTTTAATCGGCATGGTAAAAGATGTTTATTTGTACTCCGCAGTTTAACTCATTCAAGCACAATCCTAATTAATAGGTCCCAAGAAAAGTTGGTAAATGCTATGGTGGATGTGAGATTATGGTGAAAACTTGGTGGAACCCGCGTATAAAGGTTTCAAAGATTATTAAAGTTACAGTATGATAGGTGGGGTAGTATATTCCAGAAATGTTGTTTGGTGTCCGAGCATCAGGCCGCTCTTTACATAGGGCCATCTGCACAAGTTGGAGCAGTCAATGCATTTTGAGGATGTACTTTTTTGTGTGTGTATTTGTGCATTTGTTATTTTAGAAAGCACAACTCTTAACATGAAGGCTAGCGTTTTGCAGGGGGCGGTCCAGTTGCCTTACAGCTAGTATGTATGCCGTAAATCTTGGCATGTTTTCTCTTGCTTACCATCTCTTGAGCTCCTCCTTTGCAGTGGCGGAGACATGCCTCTAGGGAAGCTATTGTTATAGCCCTAGGCATAGTACCAACATCCTTTGCAATTCCTTCTTACAAAATACTCCCTCCGTCCCGAATTACTCGTCTTAGATTTGAGACTCGTTAGTAATTTGGGATGGAGGTAATACTAAATATTACGATAGTTCATCGCGCAAAACCTAGCTCAGCCCTTGTGTTACCCACTGCTAGCTCCGCCACTGCTCGTTTGCATAACAAGCATCTGGTTTGATGTTAGCTCTTGCTTCACATTTGTGTCCTTAGAGTACTTCCAAGTTCAAACACTTCCGTGTCAGATGCGTTGTAGGATGTCCTTTAACAGATTATTTTTGCTCGTGAAGCTCTACCACTGTACCCCTCCCTCCTCTTTCTTTTGGAGACAAAGATGAGAGATTCTCGTGGTAGGAACTTTATGTGGTTTCTTGGTTATGGTCCATCTTATGCTGTGAGCAGTGATGGTGTAAGCGGTGCCCTTGTTGGGTTGCGTCAATGATTGTTTCCGTGAAAGCTTTCAAAAACTCTACATTGATGTCCATGCCAAAGCTGTTGATGGTGATCCTTGGCGTGCAAGCCAAGAAGAGAGGACATAATGCAGTTTAGGACTTTCTTCGAATCATGAAGGATCAACGGAAGAGCATGTGGATTTGTTGTGGGGATTTCAACGAAGTCCTCTCTCAAGATGAACACTACGATCCTAGAGACCGGTCTGAAACCCGGACTATTGCTTTCTATGAGTGCATGACGCACCGTGAGCTTGTGGACTTGGCTTATCGGGACCAAAATTTACTTGGTGCAGTCGCCAGATCCTGAATCGCACAACCAAGTTTTCCTTGACAGGGCGCTGGCTAATGGTGATTTCACTCGGTTATTTTATGATTTTAATGTGGAGAATGTCATAACCACGTCTTCAAATCACTATGCTCTCCTAATCAATCTCTCCAAACAAGTGTAGCTTCAGGTGTAGCTTCTCATCTTCCTGGAACATTGAGAAGATGACAAGTTAGTTTGACAAGTTTTGAATAAGTACTATCAAGCGAAAGACTTGTAAAATCTCTCATGAGTATCTAGTCTGCTTTTCCTGTTCCAACCATTAATTTCCAAATGCATCGCTCCCATCTTGTCCCTCGTTGTAATCTCTGAAAAGGTAGCAGCACAAACAAAAGGCTTTATGCATTTTGTCACTATACTCAAGCCAACGATCATTATCATCAAACTAATCTGGATTAAATCTTCATTGAGTATCTCCAATCTCCCTCTACGGTAATCAAAATTAGCCGGTGGCCTCTAAGGTCCCCTAGTTAAATATATGCGCCTGATATCATCTTGCTTCTTTAGATTTCTTGTCTACTCTGAATTTCCCTTTTGATCAGCAGGATCATAAGGCAACTCATCTAAGTTAATTTTTGTATGAATAGTAGGCTTCGGGAGACTAGTTGCAGTGACATTTGATGCACTTTGTCTATGTATAATATATGACCTTGATGTGCCTGGGTCATTATCTGGATCTGGTGACCGAGTTCTCTTTGAATAATACCTATCCATAGCCTAGATCAATCAAAGTTCATGAAGAAAAACAAATTAGAAAACTAGGGCAAAAGAATTCACTATCGTACTAGGATATTAGGCTAGATAAATCATACTCAATGGAAAGAAGATGTGGCAATGCAATCTATTTACCTCAAATTTCTAGCTACAATTGTTGGCATTGTCTATGTGCGGCGGCCTGCTTGCCGCTAGCGTACGCCGGCGCCTAGCAACACGAAGAGATGAGGAGAGATGCGAATTGGAAACGAACGGCAAGATACAAGGCGTGCGTGCGTGTACAAAACTAATCACGATTTAGGTCGGTGCGTGGGTGTGCTCGTAGGCTTTTGGGCCCTTTGTCATGTATACGCACCTATGTACCTACAGCATCTTTTTATTGGGTTCACCGAGGCACCTATGTACCTACAGCATCGTAGGTGACAAAATCCATTGGGTTCACTTGAACCCAATGCTTGTACGCTCGCTCCGCCGCTGCCGATTGGGGCATTCCAAAGTTATGAGTTGGCATTTGGACTATGCCTCACATAAAGAACAAATGTGAAGAAAACATGTAGCTATAAACTGAATGAGAGAAGTCCACATTTCAACCTCGAACTAACCACTCGGTTTGATTTACAACCCTGAACTACGAAACCGGTTGAAATACACCCTGAACTAACTACAAGATCCAAAACTCAACCCTGGTCTCGGTTTTGTGTCGGTCAAGCGGTTTTGACCAAAGTCAACACCGACTGGACTGCTAAGTAGCCGACGCGCTCGTCCGGTGCTGACGCCCTTCCTCGACCACTCCTAGCCGTCCATCACACAGTTTTCCCGGCCATCCAGCAGCGCCGCCAACTTGAAGCAGCTCAGTGGCGAGGTCAACGGCGTCGGCCCCCTTCAGCCAGCACTGGACGAGTGCGTCGGCTACTTAGTTGTCCAGTCAGCGTTGACTTATGGCAAAACAGCTTGACCGGCACAAAACTGAGACGAGGGTTGTGTTTTGGGCCTCATGGTTAGTTTGGGGTGTACTTTGACCGGTTTCGTAGTTCGGGGTTGTAAATCAAACCGAGTGGTTAGTTTGAGAGGTTGAAATGTCGAAAATCCAAATTGGTGCCCAGGCTCATCTGCTCCCGGTCAGAAAAAACATTCAAAACAAATACTAGAAAAATTCAAAAAAATCCAAACTTTTTTTGTGTGGTAGATAATTTGATGCGTGAGGTCCGCTCTACATTTCAACTCATTTGGATTTCCGAGCAGCTCTCGGCAAAAAAGACAAATCGGGTCAAAACAAGTGCGTGAACAGTAAACTTTTTTACAGACCCCGATTTTGTCTTTTTTCCAGAGAGCTGCTCAAATGTCCAACTGAGTTGAAATTTGCAGCGAACCTCACGCATTAAATTATCTACCCCTCAAAAAACGTTTGGAATTTTTTTGAATTTTTCTAGTATTTATTTTGATTTTTTTGTCAGCCGGACGGACTGATTCTAGAGTTCTGTTTTAGTAGAAACTTGATTGATTCGTTCCTGTATAAACAGAGGAGCAGAAACGCCGCACTCTTGAAATGTGAACTTCTCTCAAACTGAATAGACTATTCTTGTCACGGAGAACGCAACTAACAGAGCTCACCCATTCTCCACTTTCACTACTACTAAGTTACACGTGCCTTGCATGCGAGAGTGAAGTGTGACCCAATATCGACACACAATATTATAATAGACAAACATATACATTCCGAGTCATGCACAGATGAGATTTAAGTTGTTGATTTAAGTCTCATCACCCATCCCATTCAAAATCAAATTATAACAACATAATATTTGATTAATGTGGTATATACTACACAAAAGAAACACATAAGAACAGTTGGGTACTCCATTTGAAAAGAAAATTGGACTTTCGGAAGATGTTGCATTAGCTTTAAACCAAAATAATTAAAGAAAAAAATGTCAAGTCCTTTGGAAGTTTTTTTTGGGGGGTGGGGGGGGGGGGGCTGATGTATGGAAGAGTCTAGAACAAATGAGAAGTGTGCGTGTCATGTGCATATTGTACAATGTAAATAATAGAATAATCATGAATGTCCATTCTTTTAACAGAGGAAAACATGAAGAATTGAAGTCTGGAAGAATGTAGAACAAATAAGAATTGAAGTCTGGAAGAATGCATAAGCATAAGTGTGAAATCTTCTGGATTAGTACACGTGGCAGAATCCAATATGGTGGAGAGAATATCCAACGGTCAAGACTACTCAGATTTGCCACCTCCCAACCGTTGGACCAGCTCCACCCAACAGCCGATATTCAAAGTTATTCATAATCTATATAATGGTATAGACAAGTCGGTATCCACTCCAGTACTTAGTGTTGATTCTAGGTTTCCAATTGCACTCCATGCATCAGGTAAATGTTTTTTTTTTTTGAAATAGCATCAGGTAAATGTTGATATTGAATGTTGCAACAATAAGTGAGTGACACTTGAGATGGTGAGCAACAAGGTCACATCAGACCGATATGAATAGGCTCGATAAAGTTGACCGATCCGGCCTATGTTACTGAAGACAGATTCAACATGAATAGGTTCACACATGTAGGATCGGCCTAAATATTATGACCAGGTAGTTTTATACAACATATATTTCATACCTTGTGCCTTGATTACAAGAGGCATAAGAAAAGGAGTCGTCCGAGACTCGAGAGCACAGTGATCATGAAATGAATGGTCAGATCGAGCGACATAGCACATTGGAGAAATATTTACTATGCAGATCACCCACTTTACATTGTCACAACTCACAGTATATATATTAGGTGTAATAACGTCTTGTATTATGGGACAGAGGGAGTAATAAACTGCATGGGAGGAAACGACGCAAATTACATTTGACCGGTCAAGGAAGAGACAACACCAGAATGGATCAGAATACCTCAACCATAGAACCATGTATGCAGCAAATGTTTCCTCAACGGCGCCTGGGAGATTTAGGAAGGCAGAGACAGCATTGGCAAGATAGAACAAACAGAACTGGAACATTGCGCAAACATTGTATCCATTTATAGCCATCACTAAGTTACTGAAACAACTCGAGGCTCGATTATTCTTATCCTTGAAAAGGCTTGATTATCGTCAGCTCCTGTTCTTCTTGTTCCGCAACCCGCAGAAAATGTTTCCCTTCCCGCCAAGTCGTCGCATCAGCATCCACACGACAGCTGTTAGCAAGAGTCTTCACAGCTTCTTGCTTGCCAGTTTTAGCAGCATTACTCTTCTTTCTGTGAAGGATAAAAAAAAGGTGCAATGTTTTAGCGTAAATAAAACCTGATCAGGTGTGCTTATTAGACTAGATGATAAGATATCAGATGTATATTGGCAATGAAGTAGCAGGACGACATCAAATAAACCACTTATTCCCAATTTCCATATACAAATACACCTTTACCGGTGTATTCTTTGCTCTCTGGCAAAAAACATAATCCAAATCAGTTACTATTTGTGTTTTCACCTTTAAATAACTACAATCACCTCCCGTTTCCCTACCATGTTGGTAAATACTAGACAGGTCTACACTAATCTACGTACTCGTTCCAAAGAGCAGGTCCGGTTACTGATTTAATTACTGCCTATTACCATTTGCAACACTAGTATTTTAGAAATACTAGACGGAAATATATGTAGTAGGCCTGTGGTGTTATAATTTACCTGCGAGAGGACCTTTTGCTTTTGCTTGTGGCCACCAAATGGTTGGAGACCTCTGTTGTTCTGCTTGCGCGCACCAGATGGTTGGAGAGGTCACTTTGCAAGTACATGAATCTAAAACCCAAGGTTCTTTTACTGGTGAGAGCAGCCACTCCTTTCAGAGTCTTGTTCCTCATGTCAAGAGCAAGCATCCACAAATCGTCGTCCAAGTGGTCAACCTTGGCCGTGATGTAAACAACATCATCATCATGCAAGCTGAGAGCAGGATGCCCTGTGTGGAGTCTGCTCAAGGTAGTTGGACTCTCCATTGTGGCCTTGGCATCATGACGAGGAAGCAACCGGGAGTGACTGTCGTCCAAGATGATGTCCGAGGCTTTGAGGCTGAGGTCGATGTGCCACTTCTTCTTGGGCTCCAGCCATGTCAGTATGGCGGCACCCCAGTCCTCGGAGATGTAGGTGGCGCGACGCGAGCCGGGCACGGGATGAGCCCACACCTCTGAATATTTGATGCAACCGTCGCCGCCGACGGAGACGTCCCGGTCACAGCACAAAGGGCCTGGGATCATCTTGTTGGGCGCCGAAAGCATGGGCAAAGGGATGAAGCGGAGGACGTCGTCATCGTCCCCGCCGCTGGGGAGCAGATCACCGATGAGGATTCCATGCCAGAGGCCGACCCAGCCGATTGAACCGCGGTCGCCACCGAGGGCGATCACCTTGGTTGGAGTACGGAAGTAGCAGTCCTCTGGCGACTCAGCACGCATCGGCCTGGTGCTCCATGTGCCTGACCCGGAGTCGAACAGGTCGAGGGCGTACTGCCCACGGGTGTAAGTCGAACGGAGATTGGCGACCAAGAACCTGCCGTCGTCCGGGCAGCGGCAGCGCAGGAGGGCAAGTGACCAGTCGGCGAACAAGCGGGTGGGGTGGGCGGGGAGCGCCTCAAGCTTGCTGATGCCGGCACGGACACGGTAGATCATGTAGTTGATGTGGTCCGGATTGCTGGGCGAAGGGCCGACCATGACGCGGAAGAGGGCGAGGTCGCCGTCGGTGCGGACAAGGCGTGGCAGAAGGTCGAGCGACGTGGCGGGTCCGTCCTGGAGGAGGGTGGGCAGGTGGACGGTGAAGTAGGAGATGAGCGGCGGATGCGCGGGCCAGAAGGTGAGGCGGATGGCCTGGCCGTTGCTGGTGAAGCCCTCGGCGGTGGAGGCGTTCGTGCGGTCGTCGGCGTAGACGAGGGTGTCGAGGAGGACCGACTTTGGGGGAGGATCGCCGCGGTCGGGCGTGCGGAGGGAGCCAGGACATGGGGCGGGGATGTGTATTCTCCTCTTGGTCGCCATCGACTGCAGGAAGATCGGCCATGGAGGATCCCTCGGTCGGAGCTGTGGCGGTGGAGTTTTTGCTTTCCCTTTATATTTCTCCAAATCAATGGCGTGCGATCGTCGGTGACCTCTTCCTCTTGTCCTTGTTGGACTGGGCTTCTACCGCCTTCTGGACGGGCTCCAAACCGACCACGGCTGGGCTTCCCTTCAGGGCGAACAAATTCTTACGGCCTTACCGTAAAAAAAAAAGTGAACAAGCCCAAGCCCAGCGCTAAATTAAGAATGGCCCTACGCGTTATTCGACTGCGTCCCCACTGCAGATCAACTCCCATCATACGTCCCACTGCGTTCCCCTTGTCCGCACACTGATGATGCTTTTGAAACATGGGAGCCGTTCCAAACCTCCGACTTGCATCAATGGCTTATCTGCAACATCGAAAATGTTCTCGTAGTTGCTGCAACGTTGCAATCCCGGCCGAGCTCTGCATCACTGGCACTGGCCACAAGTTCGTGTCGCGACCGCATGGCCAGGACGGTCAGAAGCCGACAAACCATGGGTGATTGATGACGCCGGGTGAGAGAAGGGGGAGGGCGGCGGCGTGAGAAGTAGAGGATTTGTGTGGAGGGAGTGGATAAGACCGAGGGGATTTTAAGGGCGCTGCTCTCCCTACTTTCGGCCGGGCCAAATTTGTGGCGTGGGCTCAGGAAGCCACGCCACTGGTACCGTTTGCAAGTGACATTGACCATCACGGCGAATGCTGGTGGTAATATTGTTCTATATGAGACGGAGACATAATTTTTAAAATATGTTAATGAAGTCTAAATATTTCCATTTTTTAAAATATGTTAAACTATTAGAGTGCTACACACAAGTTCTCACATACCTTGCTCACGAATTGAAGCATGTCGTCCCAGGACCGTATTTTCCAACTTAAATCTGGTGTGCTGAGGCAAACTCATAGGTTTATGTCATTTGGATTTAACACGTTGCAAAAGTTTCTACGCAAATGATAAAAACACTCACACACTTTTTAACTTGGATATGAATCATGGTTTTGGCATTCATTTTAATTGATGGGCAAATTATAAATACTCCCTCTGTTCCTAAATATATAAATATATAAGTCTTTGTCGAGATTTTGATGTAGACAACATACAGATGTATATAGACATATTTTAGGGTGTAGATTCACTCATTTTATTCATATGTAGTCCATATTGAAATCTCTAAAAAGATTTATATTTAGAAACGGAGGAAGTAAATTTGAGCGCATTAGTGGCGTGGACATCATATTCAATGCCGCTAGTAAATATAGTCTCTGGCGTCTCTTTTATGCCCAACGCCAACAGTAAATTATGTCAATGGTACTGTTGGGAAATGCGTGGGTCACCATTGTTTTGGAGGACGATGGTCGAGATGGAGGATACTTACAATGAAGAAGCAATCGACATGGTGGTCAGGGTTCCTGAACCAGACTGCCCTACAATGCCCTTTGTAGGTCGACAATCCTAAAGTCTACCACCGATCCAAGCGCCTCCAAGCATGTCGCTGCTAGGCTCTCTCTCTACAACTTGTTGGTTTGCATCCCCCCCCATGCGCCCGCCGCGTTAGTGAAAATCCTACGCACAATTTCATTCAAACCGCTCAAATCCTTAATCAGATATGCTTTGTTTGGTCCAAATTGAAGCCTACAAGTAGATTTGATGCCTAAATCGAGGCACGAATGGTATGATCGATGCGTAAATCGATGCCATCTAGGACAGAGGGCTTACCGCCATTGACAAACACATGCCTGAGTAGTGATGAAGCCGGTGCTTGGCGCCGGTGCTCGCCGTCCAGATCTTGGCTCCGATACTCGCCGGTGCTGCTCGCCGTTCAGATCTTGTGCTCGCCGCCGCCGGTGAGAGAGAGGGAGAGGGGAGAGTGAGCGGTGAGACAAGGGTGAGGGAATTTATGGCGCCACTTCAAGAAACAACGCACCATCTCCCGCGCATGCAACTGCATCCACCCACGTGCCTAGAGTTTCATCATCGAGGCCTAACGTTGGAATACGGCCAATTTGAGACTTCCTCGAGAGCCAAGCCCAGAGATGCTTTAAGATTTGTGTGGGCCAAGATTCATGTGCAACTCAAGCAACCAAACAGGCCAAAATCGCATCCATCGGCCCTGACTGAGGCTAATGTAATCTACCAAACGCATCCTAAGAGAGGCTGGGTCAAATTGGCTGAGAATTTCAATTACTTGTATAGTGATTTGTTTAGTGGTTTAAGTCTTTTTTTCTTTGCGTGGATATGTTTATAGTAGTTAAAGTTATGCATTAACTCGGTATAATATTACACTACAAATTGAAAATCGATGTTCAGAACGAAAAAATATAGTAACTGAAGTTATAAAGAATCGTGTGACAAAAATATTTATTGTTTCATGAGTACTGTATATGTGAATGTGATATGAGAAAATTGTTGCTGCACGCTTCAGTGCTTGTAGTCGTCCACGAAGATGGTTGTAATTTTTAGAGTGAAGTGCATCCTAGGTGCTCGAACTATTTCAGTGGTGTCACGTAGGTCCTTGAACTATGAAAATCATCATCCAAGTCCTCAAAGTGCAATATGTGTGTCATCCTGATCCTCAAACTATTTCAAAGGAGTCACGTAGGTCCTTGAACTATTTCATAGGTATCACATATATACACATCTATTACACTTCAAGCATTTCTGAGGATCTAGATGACACTTAACATAGTTTGAGGACCTACGTGACACCTTCGAAATAGTTCAAGAACCTAGGATGCACTTCACTCTAATTTGTATTACCTTTGTTGTTCTTTGTACTGCGATGATTGAAGATGAATAGATTTTATGTTTCTGGCAAAAAAAAAAACAAATACGAATTATCATGAAAAATAGAATTATCGATAAAATTCCAATGGCCATTATAATTAAGTCCAAGATGAATAGGCTCGATAAAGTTGACTGATCCGGCCTATATGTTACTGAAGACAGATTCAACATGAATAGGTTCACCAGGTAGTTTTATACAACATATATTTCATATCTTGTACCTTGATTACAAGAGGCATAAGAAAAGGAGTCGTCGAGACTCAAGAGCACAGAGATCATCAAATCAATTGTCAGATCGAGCGACATAGCACACTATTGGAGAAATATGTAATATCCAGATCACCCACTTTACACTGTCACAGGTAGGTAGTAATAAACTGCATAGTTCCGCAATTATATTCAGCAACGGGTATCGAATCAAGTTCAGTGAAGAACCTTCCTCAGAATGTGATATTGGGCACATTGTTCCAGAATGGGTTGAATCCATGCCAAGCCTTTCAGATGTCCAAGAAATACATGGGTCTTCTAATGTCCTTCTGACAACCATTATTATTCTACTCCCTCCGTCCCACAACATAAGATGTTTTTGCAAGCGAGTATCTCTAAAGAGTGAAAATTTTGATGCAGTGAAGCAGCAACTATCCAGCGTACATCCTGAAACCCTACTTTTTCTCACGAAGATTAGACAATTTCAGTCCGGGAAGACAATGTTTACATTGTCACAGGTAGATAGTAATAAACTGCAAACCACGGGAGCAAATCACATTCGACCGGTGAAGAAAAGACAACATCAGAATACTGTTCAAATTATTCATGCATTTGTAGTCGCCAGTACCTTACTTAGCACACCTTAAATATCTCTGTCGCCACTACCTTACTTAGCACACCTTAAGTACCTCTTTTTCGTCAACCATAGAACCATGCAGCAAATGTTCCCTCAACGCCTGGGAGATTTAGGAAGGCAGAGAAAGCATCGACAAGATAGAACAAACAGGAACATTCCACTAACATTGTATCCATTTATAGCCATCACTACCTTACTGAAATAACTCGAGGCTCGAGTATCGTCAGCTCCTGTTCTTCTTGTTCCACAACTTGCAGCAAATGTTTCTGCTCCCCCCTAATCGCATCAGCATCCACACGACAGCTGTTAGCAAGAGTCTTCCCAGCTTCTTGCTTGCCAGTTTTAGCAGCGTTACGCTTCTTTCTGTGAACATATAAAAAACGTGCAATGTTTTAGCGTTAAGATAACCTCAGGTGAAAACCTGCTTACACTACATGATAAGATGTCGGATGTATATTCGCAATCAAATAGCAGGATGACATCACTCTAATAAACCACTTATTCCTAATGTCCACAGAGGAAGACTGGCTCTTCTTTGCTCTCTGGCAAAAGCAGAATCCAAGTCAGTTACAATTTGTGTTTCCACCTTTAAATTTCTGCTTCATTTTACTTTGGCGAGACCTGCTACAAGGCTACAAGAACGCATCCCTTGCATAGAGAAAGGACATAAACCTTCTTGCCCAAATAGTTACTCCCTCTGTATAGCGATCTAAGCGATCTTATATTTCTTTACAGAGGGAGTAGAGTACAAATCTACCCCTTCCAAAGAGCAGGTTCGGTTACTGATTTACTGCATATTACCATGTGCAACACTATCACTATTTCAAAAATAATAGACGGGCGGAAGGAAGGATATTTACCTGCGTGATGACCTTTTGCCTTTGGGCGGAAGGTTGAAGACCTCTGTTGTTCTGCTTGCGGGCACCAGATGGTTGGAGAGGTCACTTTGCAAGTACATGAATCTAAAACCCCAGCTTCTTTTACTGGTGAGAGCAGCCACTCCTTTCAGAGTCTTGTTCCTCATGTCAACAGCAAGCATCCACGAGTCGTCGTCCATGTGGTCAACCTTGGCCATGATGTAAACAACATCATCATCATGCAAGCTGAGAGCAGGATGCCCTGTGTGAAGTCTGCTCAAGGTTGCATTCTTCGTTGTGGCCTTGACATCATGCTGAGGAAGCAACTGGGAGTGAGTCTCGTCCACGATGATGTCCGAGGCTTTGAGCTTGAGGTTCGATGTGCCACTTCTTCTTGGGCTCCAGCCATGTCAGTATGGCAGCACCCCAGTCCTCGGAGATGTAGGTGGCGCGATTCCGCGAGCCGGACACGGGATGAGCCCACACCTCCGAGTACTTGATGCAGCCGTCGCTGCCGACGGAGACGTCCCGGTCACAGGACAAATGGCCTGGGATCATCTTGTTGGGCGCCGAAAGCACGGGCAAAGGGATGAAGCGGAGGACGTCGTCATCGTCGCCGCCGGTGAGGAGCAGATCACAGATGAGGATGCCATGCCAGAGGTCGACCCAGCCGATTGAACCGCGGTCGCCACCGAGGGCGATCACCTTGGTTGGAGTACGGAAGTAGCAGTCCTCTGGCGACTCAACATGCATCGACCTAGTGCTCCGTGTACCTGACCTCTGGTGAAGCCCTCGGCGGTGGAGGCGTTGGTGCGGTCTTCGGGGTAGACGAGGGTGTCGAGGAGGACCGACTTTGGGGGAGGATCGCCGCGATCGTGGGGGGCGTGCGGAGGGAGCCAAGACATGGGGCGGGGATGTGTATTCTCCTCTTGGTCGCCATCGACGTCCCGGTCACAGGACAAACGGCCCGGGCCGGGGTCATCTTGTTGCACCGGTAGAAAAAGGGCCTATTGTGCCGGTTGATAAGGGCCTTTTTGTCCCGGTTTTTGAACCGGAACTAAAGGGTCGTTACTAATGCCCTAACCCTTTAGTCCCGGTTCTTACACGAACTGGGACAGAAGGTCCTCCACGTGGCCACTGCGGCCAGCTCAGGCAGGGGGGCCTTTGGTCCCGGTTGGTGACACTAAACAGGACCAATAGGCATCCACGCGTCAGCATTTCAGGGGCTGGGGTTTTTGTTTTGTTTTTTTGAAGGGGGGGGGGAGTTGGGGGTTTTGGGGGGTTAATTTAGGTGTTTCATATATTGTGTTAGCTAGCTAATTAATAGAGAGAAGTGTCCTTTCTTATCTCCGTGCTTGGTCGACGCTACGTACTATATACGTATAGAGAGGACTAGACACGCTAGCTAGTAAGCAAATGAAGGAAACAAAAGATCGTCATGAACATATGCATACAGAGAGAAGTGATATCGACCACCTCTCCTTCTTCGAGAGATTGGTCGAACAACAAGTTCTCGTATATCTATCCGACACTATCGGCTACATATATACAATAATTATCTCTTACAATATAATCTCCTAATTATATATGAACACAGAGACCACATAGTATTCTCCGTTTTCAGCGATCACGTGGTCAAGGAAGAATGCCGCCAATTCCTCTTGAATTGCTCGCATACGATCTGGTGCTAGGAGTTCATCCCGCATACGATCTGGTATGAATAAATGAAACTCGACACAAATGATGGTAATAAAATAAAATTGTGAATATTATTGCTTACGCACTTCATATTGTTCGTCAGAGTAGCCCCGCTCACAGGTCGTGTGGCGGATGGACTCGCAAACGTAGTATCCACATAAATCATTCCTTTGTTCCTGCCACAACCACTTTACAAGAAATAGAGGTCAATCAAACTGATAAGCAAGCATGCTAAATGGTATTGATGAAACTAGCGCTTGAATCACTAGGAGATGCGCGGAACATGCTACTATAGTACTTACTTTCGGGTGTCTAAATTGCAGCTTCTTCGGCAGTCCTGGAGCTTTTTTGGTGAATTTTATCCAAACCCTGCCAGACAAAGAAAAACAATTACTTGATATCAGGAAATGAACAAAGTTGCTGATATGGTGGATAATGATCGATTTAACTTACTTCTCGAGCATTTGAGTCATGTCCGCATAGTCCTGGGGATCTTTTCGTCTCGAGTCTAAGACGGTTGCTACTCCCTACTCAAGCTTAATCTCTAGGAGAATATAGTGGAAGCTGCGCACGCATGCATAAGTCATCAATTAAATTACCATAACCTGGACTAATAAGGGAAACCGAATATGCACAAGACAGTAACACTCACTTGAAGTTGTAAGGAAAGAGTATTATATCTTTGTTTTCATTTATTACCAACGATCGTAGCACGTTAGCCTCGGTATTTTCGGCATGATATTTAACCTCAGTTGCATCTATGAGATTTGTGTTAATGAACCCAATATCACCGATTTGTCTTTTCTTCAATTCGGCGATCTTCAATCTGCATAATATAGAGAGGATAATTATAAATACATGCAATGAAAGAGCTGACCTATATAGAGAGACTTAATGACAGAAGTAGTACTACTTACAGACAGTAGTAAGTGATCGTTGGTTTATCGAGGGGCTTTTGATTGAAAAACTGGAAGAACTCCTCAAATGGAACATTCAACGGTTCAATTCCAACGAGGTCATGCTCGGGTTTAACTCTCAGCGTCAAAGTATTCCTCCCCCCAGACTCTCTGCAGGTTTTCATGTACCAATCATGTAATCTTCGCATCATCGTTGTTAGAGATCTTTCATCTTTGATGAGAGGCTTCCCGTAATGGTATTTGTGTTCGTCCACCTCCAAGAAATCATAATGTACATCGTCGGGCAGGTAATCTCCAAGATTGCTATAACCGGGCACCATCCTCGAATCTGCAGCGACGATGTCGCTAGACACCTTGTGGGGGGGCACGATTGGTTCGCTTGTTCGCCGAGCTGGGCAATTTTTTTCCTAGCTCGTCGTTCTTTTAACCTTTGATCACGGACAGTACTTCCCGACCGCTCCGCTTCAGCAAATGTCTTTGCAAGAATGCGCTCATAGTTGCCTCTCGGCGGAGACTTTGGTGGTTTTGTCAGGGCAGCCAGAGTGCGCTTCGCTTTCACCGGATCTACCTTCTCCTCAGGAGGTGGATGTTTCTTTGCTTTCACCCCTTCAAAGTAGTTCGTCACTTCGGCTCGCACGATCTTCGTGGTTTCCTCCTCGGTCCTCTCGTATGGTAACTTCTCTGGAGTCTTCAGAGAAGGACCGAATCTGTATTGCCTCCCGCCTCTGGCAGCTGTACTACTAGACGCCGGCAGAGCAGACGGAGCGGCTGCGGCTGTCTTGTTTCCTTGCTTACGTGGTGGAGGAGAAGGACTACGACGCGCCGGAGCAGCCGGAGCGACGGCGGGTCTCTTCAGCCCTTGCTGACGAGGCGGAGAAGGAGGAGGCTGGCTGCTCTGGCACGCCGGCGCAGGCAAAGAAGGAGGCGGAGTGCCGCCACGCGCCAGAGAAGGAGGCTGAGTGCCCTAATCACTCGCTGGAGGAGGAGGCGGAGTGCCGCCACGCGCCGGAGAAGGAGGCTGAGTGCCCTGATCACTCGCCGGAGGAGGAGGCGGAGTGCCCTTACTCGCCGGAGGAGTCCAGTTCGGAAGCTTAATGAGCTCCTTCCGCCATAGGCATGGAGTCTTCAGAGCTAAACCCAGCCGAGTCTCCCCTTCACCGGTAGGATGGTCAAGCTGGAGGTCCTCAAATCCCTCCGTTATTTCATCCACCATCACCCTAGCATATCCTTCTGGAATCGGCCGGCAGTGGTAGGTTGCGCCGGGTTCAGGAGGTAAAACAGAGCCAACAGCCGCCTTGACTTTGAAGTTCTGCCATTGCGCCATATGATGGCAATGTTGAGACTCCGTGATAGCATCCACTGGGTAGCTAGCAGGAGCCGTCAAGACATGCTCAAGCAGCTCGGTGGAAGCCACACTGCTTCTTCGCTGAGATGGCGGGGTAGTTTCGGCATGTCGATTGCCGTCTCGTTCCTCTAGCGCTTGAACCCTTTCGTGCAGCTTCTGAATTTGGGTCTGTTCCATTTTTTTCTCCTCTCCTGACTTTTGTAACCGCCTGCGTCCAGAAAACCAGCCTTCCACGGAACGGAGCCTGGCGTGCCTCGTGTCCGTCCAGGGTGCTCAGGATTCCCGAGGGCCATTGTGAGCTCGTCGTTCTCTCTGTCTGGAACGAACGTCCCTTCCTGCGCTGCATCGATATATTGCTGAATCCTCTTGACTGGTATTCTCAAAAGCTCGTCCGTCCAAACGCACCTCCCTGATACAGGGTCCAATTTTCCGCCAGCCCCGAAGAACCAAGTCCGGCAACGGTCTGGCCAGTTCATTGTCTGTGGTTCGATCCCTATATCAAGCAGATCATTCTCAGCCTTGGCCCACTTAGGCCGGGCTTTGAGGTAGCCACCTGACCCCGTGCGATGGTGAAGCTTCTTCTTCGCAGCATTCTTCTTGTTTGTCGCTGACATCTTCTTACTCTTTTCCGATGTTTTGTGGGCCACAAATGCGGGCCAGTGATCTCTGATCTTCTCATACCGGCCGATGAATTCTGGTGTCTCTTCTTCGTCGACAAACGTTTTCAGCTCATTCTTCCACCTCCTGAATAGGTCTACCATCTTATTAAGAGCATGAGACTTGATTAATTGCTCTTTAACTGGCTTCTCCGGATCCTCCTCTGGCGGTAGGGTGAAATTTGCCTTCAGCTCAGTCCAAAGATCATCTTTCTGCATATCATTGACATAAGACACCTCAGGGTCTTCCTTCTTAGGCTTATACCATTGGTGGATGCTGATCGGGATCTTGTCCCTAACTAGAACCACGCACTGAGCAGCAAATGCTTCCTTTGTCCGGATGGGTTCAATCGGTTGGCCGTCGCGCGCGATTGCTGTGATCTCAAACCTTTCATCCGAGCGCAACTTTCTCTTCGGGCCTCGTCTCTTTACCGAAGTTGTGCTCGATCCGGAGGGCTAGAAAAAAGAAGAAAGACGAGTGTTAATTAATATGTGTACATACCAAAACAATGAATGCATCAATTAGCTAGTCAGCACATGCTTAACTAATATATTTACCTGGCCGGACTCTGTTCGGTCACCGGAGCCGTCACCACGGGCTCCTTCTTGCACCAGCATTGGGTCACCGGAGCCATCATAATCATGTCTTTCCTCCTCCACTCTACGATCACCGTAGCCTGCTTCTTCACCCTGTTCTTCCAGATCATCATTGGCGTTAAGATACGACAAGATATCACCTCCGGCTAGGATTATGTCCCCCAACACCTCTTCTGCTTGCTCGTCTCGTCCGTGCTCCATTGTTTCTGCAAATATTACAACATGGCAATTATTACACAAACATGACAGCAGGTGGATATATTAGTGCAAACGTAGACCTAGCTTATTCCGTGTTTGGGGTTGGCCTCGGCAACGCTTCAAGGGTAGGGGCGCGGCGGGAGGGGGTAGGAGACCGACATCGTTTTTTTCTACGGTTTGGGTGTCCTCGAGAGTTTTGGTCGAGCGAGAGGGCCGGGGGGTGCTCCCGTGGTATAAGTTATCACGGTCGAAGTTATCCGGGAGTGGGTTATATCGACAACGACGACATACATACATGGGAAAATAATGTTTTCGGGGAGGGGGTAGGTCGACCCCCCCTCGTGTTGAAGTTATCGGGATAGAAGAGAAGAAGAAAAAATAGAATTTTCTTATTTTTTCTTAAATGTAACTTTTGCATATATGAACATATACATACATAAATTATACATACATGGAAAAAAATTGCTATGAACAAAAAAAACATCATATATGAATAGTTTGTATATACATCCATATCCATCCATCCATCCATTCATACATACATACATGGACAAAAAAATGCTATGAACAAAAACATCAGTAGAATTTTCTTATTTTTTCTTAAATGTAACTTTTGCATATATGAACATATACATACATAAATTATACATACATGGAAAAAAATTGCTATGAACAAAAAAAACATCATATATGAATATTTTGTATATACATCCATATCCATCCATCCATCCATTCATACATACATACATGGACAAAAAAATTCTATGAACAAAAACATCAGTAGAATTTTCTTATTTTCTCTTAAATGTAACTTATTGCACTAGAACTATTTCAAATAATTCCTTTGAAATGACACAAAATTTTTGAGAAGTCCTCTGACGCCTATAGATCATTTTTATTCAAAAACCCACTTTGGTCATTTGAAAAATTTGAGCACAACTTCCATTTTTCAATTTTGGTCCAATCTTGGCATTGAACTACAACCCTATTTTTCCTTGCTAAAAAATTTCTGAATTTTTTACATCTTGTAGTCCTTCCTACTAAAACCTTAAGTCCAGAAGGGCAGCCCCAATTTCATCTAGCAAGTCCACCAAAAAAATTCATGTAGTTTCTGTCCAGCACTAAATTTTAATAAAACTTGCACTAACAAATTTTTCCTTTTAACAAACCAACTTGACCAGCTTCACCAACATCCAAGGAGACATCATCCTCCCAAGTTTCACATAAAACAAAGTTCCCTAGCTAGCCCTAGCATTTCATCAAACACCTTGTGGACATGGCTGAAAACATGCAATTCTCTGAAACTTTGCACTGAACCAACTTCACCATCATCACATACATGAAGGAAGGACAGAGGAGAGGGGTGGCAGGGAGGAGGGAGTACCGGCCTGTCCGGAAGGCAGTGATGCGGCGGCGTTGACGGCAGGGCAGGGGCGTGCCGCAGCGTCGGGGCAGGGCAGGGGCGCGGCGGTGTTGGCGTCGAGGTCGAGGCAGGGGCGCACGGCGGCGTCGTCGGGGCACGGTAGGGGCGCGACGGCGTCGGGGCGAGGCAGGGGCGCACAGCGTCGGAGTCGGGGCAGGGCAGGGGCGCACGATGTCGGCGTCGGGGCACGGCAGGGGTGCGGCGGCGTCGGGGAAGGCAGGGCGCGGCGACGGTGTCGGGGCACGGCAGGGTCGCGGCGGCGTCGCGGCAGGCAGGGCGCGGCGACGGTGTCGGGGCACGGCAGCCTGGCGGTGTCGAGGTGTTCGTCGGTGTCGAGGCGTTCGGCGGCAGAGAGGCAGATCGAAGAACTGAATGAAAAATTTCACAAGTCCAGCTTATATACACAGAGCATTGGTCCCGGTTCGTGCCACCAACCGGGACTAATGCCCCCTTTGGTCCCGGTTGGTGCCACTAACCGGGACCAAAGGCTGCCGCTTCCCGCCCTTTGGGCTGCTGAGCCTTTGGTCCCGGTTGGTGGCACCAACCGGGACTAAAGGGGGGCATTGGTACCGGTTCACCGGGACCAATGCACCCCTTTAGTCCCGGTTAGTGCCACCAACCGCGACCAAAGGACATGTGCTGCCCGCGTCGCGGCCAAAGTTTAGTCCCACCTCGCTAGTTGACAGAGCTCAAGAGTGGTTTATAAGCGCTGCGGCGCCCACCCTCTCGAGCTCCTCTCAATTGCAGGCTTTCGGGCGTAACCGTACACTGTGTGCCTGTGGGCCTACTGGGCCACCTGCGGGCCTGAATCCTGGCCCATGGTTGGGTTTCTAGTCGTATTCAGGCCGTGGTGGCCCAGTAGATGGCACTTTTTTCTTTGATGCTTTATTATTTTATTTTGTTTCTACTTACAACAAAATACTTACTGTTGCTATTTTTATTTATTTTATTAAATTTTATTTTTTTATTTTTTTGCTTTTAGGTCACAAAAATTATAAACTTTCTGTTAGTGCCATTAGTTTTCAAATTTGAATTCTTTGAAATTTCTGTGATTCTTTTTCCTGCTATTTAATATTACTGTGTTTTATGATTCTATTCAAAAACAGATTTTGTTATTTTAGTTTCTAACAAAAAAATATTTATGATAATGCTTTTTGCTATTAAAATGTCTAACAAAAACATTCTTTATGAAAATTCTTTTTGCTTTTAATGTTTTGAACAGAAAATGATTTGATAATTTTAGTTGCATAAATTTTATATAATTTTATTTTCAATAATACTAGAGGTTTATAAAAGTTTTTTTTGTTGATTCCTTTTGCTATTGGAGTTTTATAAAAGCTTTTTAGTTGATTCTTTTTGTTATTGAAGAATATTATAGTTTTGTTTTAGTTGATCATAACAGCATATTTTAATTCATTATTTTTAGTTCATTATTTTTGCTATTAGTTCATGAGCTATAAATGACCTTTAAATTGAAAAGCACTACAAATGAACTCTGAAAAGGTTGAAAGTTGGCATGGTATCATCATTTCACCCACATAGCATGTGCTAAAAACTTGAGAGGATTGCGGTAAAAACTAGATGCACTTCGTGTACAAAATGGACAATCTCTTTCGAAGTATCAGGGTTTTGGACGAAAACTCATCAGTTACGAAGGGATTTCATTTTTTTGAATTTATTTGAACACCAGACTTTTTGTGTGTTCAAAATGCACCATTCAAAGCCACATCATCAATTTTCAACCCTTTCTGACTTTATTTGTTATTTTTCATGCATTTACTGATTTTTTTGAGCTATAAATGACCCTAAAATTGAAAAGCACTACAAATGAACTCTGAAAAGGTTGAAAGTTGGCATGGTGTCATCATTTCACCCACATAGCATGTGCTAAAAAGTTGAGAGGGTTACAACAAAAACTGGATGCACTTCGTGTACAAAATGGACAATCTCTTTCCAAGTATCAGGGTTTCGGACGGAAACTCATCAGTTACGAAGGGATTTCATTTTTTTGAATTTATTTGAACACCAGACTTTTTGTGTGTTCAAAATGCACCATTCAAAACCACATCATCAATTTTCAACCCTTTCTGACTTCATTTGTTATTTTTTATGCATTTACTGATTTTTTTGAGCTATATGGTCGTGAAGTTGAAAAGCACTACAAATGAACTCTGATAAGGTTGAAAGTTGGCATGGTGTCATCATTTCACCCACATAGCATGTGCTAAAAAGTTGAGAGGGTTACGTCAAAAACTAGATGCACTTCGTGTAACAAATGGACAATCTGTTTCGAGATATCAGGATTTCATACGGAAACTCGTCTGTTACAACAGGCATTTCAAATGAACTACGAAAAGGTTGAAAGTTGGCATGGTATCATCATAATAGTTGTGGAGAGAAAGTCTTCACTTTTTCTTCGCTTGTGTCCTTTGCTTATTGCGCCGTAACCATGGATAATCTTCATCGTTTATCAGGATGCTTGGGTCAGCCTTGACTTTGAAGGGAGGAATTTCATGAAACTTTTCATAATCTTCAGACATGTCTGTCTTGCCCTCCACTCCCACTATGTCCATTTTTCCTGAAAGAACTATGTGGCGCTTTGGCTCATCGTATGTTGTATTCGCTTCCTTATCTTTTCTTTTTCGGTCTGGTAGACATGTCCTTCACATAGATAACCTGTGCCACATCATTGGCTGGGACGAACGGTTCGTCAGTGTACCCAAGATTGTTCAGATCCACTGTTGCCATTCCGTACTGTGGGTCTACCTGTACCCCGCCTCCTGACAGATTGACCCATTTGCACTTAAACACAGGGACCTTAAAATCATGTCCGTAGTCAAGTTCCCATATGTCCACTATGTAACCATAATATGTGTCCTTTCCCCTCTCGGTTGCTGCATCAAAGCGGACACCGCTGTTTTGGTAGGTGCTCTTTTGATCTTGGGCGATCGTGTAAAATGTATTCCCATTTATCTCGTATCCTTTGTAAGTCAATACAGTCAAAGATGGTCCCCTGGACAATGAGTACAGCTCATCACAAATAGTGTTGTCACCTCTGAGACGTGTTTCCAACCAACTGCTGAAAGTCCTGATGTGTTCACATGTAATCCAGTCATCGCACTGCTCCGGGTGTTTGGAGCGCAGACTGTTCTTGTGTTCATCGACATACGGGGTCACCAAGGTAGAGTTCTGTAGAACTGTGTAGTGTGCTCGAGACCAAGAATATCCGTCCCTGCATATTATTGAGTCCCCTCCAAGCGTGCCTTTTCCAGTCAGTCTCCCCTCATACCGCGATTTAGGGAGACCTATCTTCTTAAGGCCAGGAATGAAGTCAACACAAAACCCAATGACATCCACTGTTTGATGGCCCATGGAGATGCTTCCTTCTGGCCTAGCGCGGTTACGGACATATTTCTTTAGGACTCCCATGAACCTCTCAAAGGGGAACATATTGTGTAGAAATACGGGCCCCAGAATGACAATCTCGTCGACTAGATGAACTAGGACGTGCGTCATGATATTGAAGAAGGATGGTGGGAACACCAGCTCGAAACTGACAAGACATTGTGCCACATCACTCCTTAGCCTTGGTATGATTTCTGGATCGATCACCTTCTGAGAGATTGCATTGAGGAATGCACATAGCTTCACAATGGCTAATCGGACGTTTTTCGGTAGAAGCCCCCTCAATGCAACCGGAAGTAGTTGCGTCATAATCACGTGGTAGTCATGAGACTTTAGGTTCAGGAACTTTTTCTCTGGCATATTTATTATTCCCTTTATATTCGACGAGAAGCCAGTCGGGACCTTCATACTGAGAAGGCATTCAAAGAAGATTTATTTCTCTTCTTTCGTAAGAGCGTAGCTGGCAGGACCTTCATACTGCTTCGGAGGCATGCCGTCTTTTTTGTGCAAACGTTGCAAGTCCTCCTGTGCCTCAGGTGTATCTTTTGTCTTCCCATACACGCCCAAGAAGCCTAGCAGGTTCACGCAAAGGTTCTTCGTCACGCGCATCACGTCGATTGAAGAGCGGACCTCCAGCTCTTTCCAGTAGGGTAGGTCCCAAAATATAGATTTCTTCTTCCACATGGGTGCGTGTCCCTCAGCGTCATTCGGAACAGCTAGTCCGCCGGGACCCTTTCCAAAGATTACGTATAAATTATTGACCATAGGAAGTACGTGATCACCGGTACGCATGGCGGGCTCCTTTCGATGATCTGCCTCGCCTTTGAAATGCTTGCCTTTCTTTCGACATTGATGGTTGGTCGGAAGAAATCGACGATGGCCCAGGTACACATTCTTCCTGCATTTGTCCAGGTATATACTTTCAGTGTCATCTAAACAGTGCGTGCATGCGTGGTATCCCTTGTTTGTCTGTCCTGAAAGGTTACTGAGAGCGGGCCAATCATTGATGGTTACAAACAGCAACTCGTGCAGGTTAAATTCCTCCTGTTTGTGCTTATCCCACGTACGTACACCGTTTCCATTCCACAGTTGTAAAAGTTCTTCAACTAATGGCCTTAGGTACACATCAATGTCGTTGCCGGGTTGCTTAGGGCCTTGGATGAGAACTGGCATCATAATGAACTTCCGCTTCATGCACATCCAAGGAGGAAGGTTATACATACATAGAGTCACGGGCCAGGTGCTGTGATTGCTGCTCTGCTCCCCGAAAGGATTAATGCCATCCGCGCTTAAACCAAACCATACGTTCCTTGGGTCAGCTGCAAACTCAGCCCAGTACTTTCTCTCGATTTTTCTCCACTGCGACCCGTCAGCGGGTGCTCTCAACTTCCCGTCTTTCTTACGGTCCTCACTGTGCCATCGCATCAACTTGGCATGCTCTTCGTTTCTGAACAGACGTTTCAACCGTGGTATTATAGGAGAATACCACATCACCTTCGCAGGAACCCTCTTCCTGAGGGGCTCGCCGTCAACATCACCAGGGTCATCTCGTCTGATCTTATACCGCAATGCACCGCATCCGGGCATGCGTTCAGATCCTTGTACGCACGGCGGTAGAGGATGCAGTCATTAGGGCATGCATGTATCTTCTGCACCTCCAATCCTAGAGGGCATACGACCTTCATTGTTGCGTATGTACTGTCGGGCAATTCGTTATCCTTTGGAAGCTTCTTCTTCAATATTTTCAATAGCTTCTCAAATCCTTTGTCAGGCACAACATTCTCTGCCTTCCACTGCAGCAATTCCAGTACGGTACCGAGCTTTGTGTTGCCATCTTCGCAATTGGGGTACAACCCTTTTTTGTGATCCTCTAACATGCAATCGAACTTCAGCTTCTCCTTTTGACTTTCGCATTGCGTCCTTGCATCGACAATGACCCGGCGGAGATCATCATCATCGGGCACTGGTTCCTCTTGATCTTCAGCAGCTTCCCCTGTTGCAGCATCATTGGGCACATCGTCTGGTTCCTTTTGATCTTCCGCAGCTTCCCCGGTTGCAGCATCACCGTATTCAGGGGGCACATAGTTGTCAGCGTCCTCTTCTTCTTCGCCGTCTTCCATCATAACCCCTATTTCTCCGTGCCTCGTCCAAACATTATAGTGTGGCATGAAACCCTTGTAAAGCAAGTGGGTGTGAAGGATTTTCCGGTCAGAGTAAGACTTCGTATTCCCACATGTAGGGCATGGACAACACATAAAACCATTCTGCTTGTTTGCCTCAGCCACTTCGAGAAAATCATGCACGCCCTTAATGTACTCGGAGGTGTGTCTGTCACCGTACATCCATTGCCGGTTCATCTGCGTGCATTCCGCTAAACCGTACAAATCTCAAGGAAAATGGAGCTTTGAGGTCGAGCTTCGAGAGGAGAAAGCTTAACTACTGTGGCTCGGGCATATCATCGAACACCTCATGTGCATAGGAGGTGAGCTAGAGCACCACAAATCCCTCCCCTCGCCGGCCAGAGAAAAACAGAGCACTGGAGTGCTCTGCTCGCGGGCGAGGGGTATATATAGGCACCTCATTGGTCCCGGTTCATGGCATGAACCGGGGCTAAAGGGCAGCCTATGGTCCCAGTTCAAGCCACCAACCGGGACCAATGGTGGTGGGCCAGGAGCGAGGCCCATTGGTCCCGGTTCGTCCCACCAACCGGGATCAAAGGGGCCAGACGAACCGGGACCAATGCCCCCACGAGGCCCGGCCAGCCCCTGGGCTCACGAACCGGGACAAATGCTCACATTAGTCCTGGTTCGTGACTGAACCACTACTAATGTGAATATTGCCCTGTGACCAAAGCCATGTTTTCTACTAGTGTTGGGCGCCAAAAGCACGGGAAAACGGATGAAGCGGAGGACGTCGCCATCGTCGCCGCCGCTGGGGAGCAGATCACCAATGAGGATGCCATTCCATAGGTCGACCCAGCCGACTGAACCGCGATCGCCACCGAGGGCGATCACCTTGGTTGGAGTACCGTAGTAGCAGTCCTCGTGTGGAGGTTCTGTACGCATGGACCTGGTGCTCCATGTGCCTGATCCGGAGTCGAACAGGTCGAGGGCGTACTGCCCAAGGTCGTAAGTCGAACGGAGATTGGCGACCAAGAACCTGCCGTCGCCGGGGCAGCGCAGGAGGGCAACTGACCAGTCGGCGAACAAGTGGGTGGGGTGCGTGGGGAGCACCTCAAGCTTGTTGACGCCGGCACGGTAGATGATGTAGTTATTCTGTTGTTGTGGTCCAGATCGATGTATTAAGAGCCGATCATGACGCGGAAGAGGGCGAGGTCGCCGCATAGTTTTCACTTTCGCCGAAATTTCCGATTTTTTTCGAAATTTCGCTCATTTCGAGGGTCCTCGAAACATTTACGTTTTGTTTAAATTATTTCGGTATTTTAAAATTAAATGTATAAGAGAGAGCTGGAATCTAATTTAGTTGTATTCATATGCTTAGCAGAGTGGTATGCTGGTGTTATTGCACACTTTAGGGCCTCAGTTTGAATCCCAGGGCCGCACATTTTTTTTACTACTTTACTATTCCTGCTATATGAAAATTTGACAAAAAAATTATGTCACTGGGATTCGAACCTGGATCTACAAAGACTGAAGTAGTGATCACACCATTCGGATAGACGAGTTCTGGTGAAAAATTCGTGCTAAAAAGTTACTTTTTCAATACTTTGTGTTCGAATTTATTCAAATTTAATAAAAAAAATCGTTAATTTGCTCGAAATGGTTTTCGAAATTTACAAAATTTCCGAAATATCGGTGCTTTCGAGGGTGAGCGAAAAAAAATTGGTTTCAAAAGTGAAAACTATGGGTCGCCGTCGGTGCGGACAAGGCGTGGCAGAAGGGTGAGCGAAAAAAATTGGTTTCGAAAGTGAAAACTATGGGTCACCGTCAGTGCGTACAAGGCGTGGCAGAAGGGTGAGCGAGGTGGCGGATCCGTCCTGGAGGAGGGTGGGTAGGTGGGCGGTGAAGTAGGAGATGAGCGGCGGATGCGCGGGCCAGAAGGTGAGGCAGATGGCGTGGCCGTTGCTGGTGAAGCCCTCGGCGGTGGAGGCATTGGTGCGGTCGTCGGCGTGGACGAGGGTGTCGAGGACGACCGACTTTGGGGGAGGATCGCCGCGGTCGTGGGGGCTGTGCGGGGGGAGCCAAGACATGGGGCGGGAGATCGGTGGCTCCTCCTCGACTGCGGCAAGATCCGCCATGGAAGATCCCTCGGTCGAAGCCATGGCGGTGGAGTTTTTGCTTTCCCTTTATTTCTCCAAATCAATGGCGTGCGAGCGTTGGCGAAACCTCCTCCTCTTGTCCTTGTTGGATTGGGTTTCTTCCGCCTTCTGTGGACGGGCTCCAAACCGACCACGGCTGGGCTTCCCTTCAGGGCCAGCAGATTCTTACGGCCTTATCTCTACCTTTTTATCTTTATCTTTACCTACTAATAAAGCAGCTATCGCTTCTGGTCGTCCATCATTAAAATTACCCTTTAAGTTGGTAAAAATTACCCACCAATGCCACCCGTAAGTGGAAAAACGATTCGATTTTTCGGACCAAAGATTGCCGCCTCCTTCGTTGTCTTATGGCGGCGCGATGACTATAGGTCGCAGAACGATGAGCAGCACAGCGGTTGGCCGATTACTCCTTTTGGGACGAGACCAGGGTTTGATCCCCAAATTCCACAATTTTAATCCCTCTTTTCTCACACATGTATGCGTTCATGGGCCGGCCCATATGCGGGGCTTCACTTCCCTGTTTTTTTCTTTTACTTTTTTGTATTTTCTTTTCTCATTCTGTTTTCTTTCTTTTTTCTTCTTTAAATTAAGTTGCGATTTTTCGAAAAAAATGTTTGACAAATCATAAAATATATTTGAATTCAAAAAATGTTTAGAAAATCATATAAAGTTTGCAGGTTCCAAAAATGTTGGTGGTTTCGCAAAACTGTTCGCAAAATTATAAAAAATCACAATTTGGAAAAAAAATGGTTGGGAAATAAAATCATGTTCATGATTTTGAAAAAATGATCGTGTATTCAAAACATATTCGGGAATCTGAAAAAAATGTCCGTGACATTTTAGAAATTGTTCACAAAAATAAAAATTAATATTTGTTTCTTAAATTTTGTTCCCCATTTAAAAAAAAGTTCATCAATTCAAAATGGTTTGTTGAGTCAAAAAATGTTAATGAATACGAAACCGGTTCATACATTTAAAAAAATATAAACAAAACTAATGTTCATGATATTTTTGAGAAAATCAAAAATTTAAAAAATGTTTGTCGATTCGAAAAACTGTTCACTGATTCAAAAGTATTTCATGTCTAGGATTTGATTAGTTTTTTGAAAGCCTTTATATGTCTTGGCGTTGGGAGTAGTTCGTGGTCAATGAGATTTGTTTTTAAAGTTTTAAACATTCCCTTGCGCAACATAATGACAAACGTGACATGCACCGGCAAACTCATAGCCTTGGGATTTACCACGTCGAATGTATTGTGATCACGTGGACATCGCGTCCATCATCGGCTAGGGTGAGAAAAAAAATGACAACATGGTGAGCCACTGTGTGAAAATAGAGTACGCTCATATATCAGGATATTGAGTCATGCTTATTTGGTTAGCCATAATTTTTTGTCTCTCGTTGTAACGCACGGGCATATTTGCTAGTAATAATAAAGCACGTTGGGTTTTTGCCCGTCCGTCGCGTCAATTTGCAAAAAAGCCCCTGTGTTTTCATGAAATCAACCCGCAGTCCAGATTTAAGTCACACCGAACCGTTATTTTACAGTTTTTTTTTAAAAAACTGACTTTTTAGGTATTCCATCCGCGGATCATATTTAAGTCAAACAAATGCTTTTTTAAACCATCCATATCTTTGAAACCGTAACTCCGATTTAAACATGTTATATATGAAATTTGATTAGAAAAATATGTAGAATATGAATATAAGATTATCTTAACCTGTTAAGTATTTATAAATATTATTTTGAAAGATATTTAATTCAAACAAATGGTTTTCTAAATTATACGTATCTTTTAAACCGTAACTCCGATTTTAATATGTTATATATGAAATTTGATTAGAAAAATGTGTGAAATCTGTATATGATGGTAATTTTACCTGTTAAATATTTTTTAAATATTATTTTGGAAGCAAACTTATAACTATAGCGCACAATCCATTTTTTCTTTCATACAGGCGGCAATCCGGATTGCAAATGAACATCCACTATAATCATATATAGAAAACAAAACATCAAGAACTACACATGCATACCTCTGAATACGTCGCGGGGGAAAACAACAGATTTCTCATCGCGAGTGTGAGAGAAAGCAAGAGAGAGGGAGAGGGAGGAGAGAGGGAGAGAGAGACGTCTTAGGATTAATCACATTCTAACACGTTTTGGTTTGTGTGAACACTAAGGCCATCGCCGGCGAGGGTGAGAAGAAGGATAAGAGGCAACACAAATATGATGCGTCGCTAAAATAAAGGAGATAGACCTATTGTGGTCTTGAGTGATGGTTGTTCGGTTAAGAGTGTGTGTTGTATTTTTTCTCCCGTTGCAACGCACGGGCTCTTTTGCTAGTATACCCTAAAAGAAAAAGAGAACAAGCCCAAGCCCAACGCTAAATTAAAGATGGCGCTACGCGTTATCCGACTAATAAGAGCAAGTCTAATAAGACCGAGTCAGCAGGCTATAAGATTTACTATGTCATAAAGATCCTACTTGAAGGAGTGAGAAGAGAGGAGAGAGAGAGAGGGGAGCGGGCTGGGCTCCTAGGGCCTGTTCTGATCTGCTCTCACTCCACGCTTCACAAAATTCTGGAGAGAAGCAGAGCCGGACGATTTTGCCGCCGGAAGCTAGCTTCGGGAAGCTTTGGGCGATTCCAGTGCAAAAAACTGGAGCGAGGTCGGCCTAGCTCCACCAAATCGAAAAGATGAAGTTCGACGATATTACGACCGATGTGTCACCGCTTAAGAAAACGGTTCGCTCTCCCTCGTACGTAACCTTTCCTCTCTCCCTCGAAATGGGCTAGTTTCAGCCGGCCCAAATGCCACCGAACAGGCCTAGCTGGGCTGCCAGCCAATGGATCGCTCGAAGAAGCTATCGATCAAGCAGAATGGATTGAGATCGCGGGGCAGAGCCAGGAGCTAGCGTGAGAAGCTGGTTATGTGAAGTTTTGTGAAGTTGGAGAATATCAGAACAGACCCTTATTCTAGAGCCTGACTATCGCTCACAATTACAGTAATTAAAGTAAACCTTGATTAAATGGCTTGTATGACATTAGGGGTTAACTGGCAATGGGGACCCACAATTAAAGTAAACCTTGATTAAACATTAATTAATATATATTGGTAAATGGCTGGCGCGCCTAATTTCTCGCTGCCATTTAGGCTGGCCATAGTGGGGGTATCTTAACAGGTATCATGCACTTGGAATAGGAAACATGCTAATGTGATAGAGAATTAAAGAAGAGAGAGGGTTAGAGTAACATAGGTAGATACCGCGACATAATAAATGTTATACTACTTTATGTCATGCGTGGCCATAAATAAGATCATATATGATACTACTCTATGATACTATGCACTATGAAGATAGTATCATACACTAGTATCATATGCATGATACTACTATATGACACTTCTCACTATGAGTAGCCTTAGTGTTAGTTTAAATTAGTTAAGATACTAATTAAAGTAAATCTTGATTAAACATTAATTGAACATCACAATTTAACTAGTTTGCATCTACTCATGCTAGTGTTCAAATCACAAAATATATACCAATTACACTAAATGGATGGCGTGCCCGATTCCTCGCTGTGGGAATGCCTCCAACGTCCCCACTGCAGGGCAGCCTACTCGTCGTTGTTTGAGATGACAAAGACATCGTCATTGCCGGAGCCTAAGCTGAAGGCTTCCGTGTCGTGGGATCCAGGAGGCCACGGCGGCTGCACCCCATCCTTATCGTCGGAAGGAATTGACACAAAGAATGTGTTGACCTCCAGCAACGTCCACTCCAGCCGACGCTTCTTCGTCGTGTGCGCCACCCTTGCCTCGTCCTCTCGGACTGACTCAAAGGATGCATCAATGGACATTTGCATCTCCTTGAACTTTGGATCGGTGTGTTAGAGGACCATGACCTCTGCGTCGGGGTGGCACGCCTCGATCTACACCTTTATCGCATGATTCTACTATGTAGCTCCGCGCCCACCAAGTCGATGTCCCATGGCAGGGAGAGATGAGGCAAGGGCGTCGGGATGGCGGCGATGACCCGGCCAAAGAAGAGGTTGGGGACGGAGCTGGTGAGGCGTCCATGCGAACGCCGGCAGCACGCATCTCGATGGCTCGTGCCGCACCGGCCACAAGTTTGTGCCAAGGAAGCATGGCTAGGACAGTCAGAAGCCGACGAACCATGGTGGTCGACGATGCTAGGCGAGAAAGGGGGAGATGAAATGGGGGAGAGTCGTGCATGAGAGGCAAACAATTTGTGTGGAGGGAGTGGATAAGAACAAGGGGATTATAAGGGCGCCGCTCTCCCTCCTTTGGGCCAAGCCAAAATTGTGGCGTGGACCCAGAAAACCACGCCACTAGTACCGTTTGCTAGTGACTTTGCCAATGATACGTCTTCAACATATCTATAATTTTTTCTTATTTCATACTGTTATATTATCAATCTTGGATATTTTATAATCATTTTACAGTCATTTTACATCATTGTTTGGTACTAACCTATTGACATAGTGCCAACTGCCAGTTCCGGTTTTTGCATGTTTTTTACATCTCAGGAAATCAATATCAGACGGTGTCCAAACGCAAGGAAACTTTACGGAGATTTTTTTGGACCAGAAGGAACATAATGGGCCCTGGCTGCGCCTGGGGTGCCTCAAGGAGGGCACAACCCACCAGGGCGCGCCAGGAGGCCCGGGCGTGCCTTGGTGGGTTGTGCCCACCTCGGGTGCCCCCTGGACCGCCTCTTTGCTCTATAAATACCCCAGTATTCCCAAAACCCTAGGGGAGTCGACAGAATATTCATCCAGCCGCCGCAGAGTCCAGAACCACCAGATCCAATCTAGACACCATCTTGGATGGGGTTCACCACCTCCATTCACTAGTAGGAAAAGGGGCTTTTACCCTGGTTCATAAGGGCCTTTAGTCCCGGTTCTGGAACCGGGACTAAAGGGTCGTTACTAATGCCCTAGCCCTTTAGTCCCGGTTCTTACACGAATCAGGACTAAAGGCCGTCCACGTGGCCGGTGCGGGGAGCCCAGGCAGGAGGGCCTTTGGTCTCGGTTAGTGCCACCAACCGGGACCAATAGGCATCCACGCGTCAGCACCTGGCAGGAGCTGAGGTTTTCGTTTTTTTGGAAGGGGGTGGTTTAGGGGTTTTGGGGGGTTAATTTAGGTGTTTCATATATTATGTTAGCTAGCTAATTAATAGAGAGAAGTGTCCTCTCTTATCTCCGTGCTTGGTCGACGCTACGTACTATATACGTATGGAGAGGAGTAGACACGCTAGCTAGTAATCAAATGAAGGAAACAGAAGATCGTCATGAACATATGCATACAGAGAGAAGTGATATCGACCACCTCTCCTTCTCCGAGATATTGGTCGAACAACAAGTTCTCGTATATCTATCCGACACTACCGGCTACATATATACAATAATTATCTCTTACAATACAATCTCCTAATTATATTGTAGGAACACAGGGTCCACATAGTATTCTCCGTTTTCAGCGATCACGTGGTCAAGGAAGAATGCCGCCAATTCCTCTTGAATTCCTCGCATACGATCTCTGCTAGGAGTTCATCCCGCTTCCGAAACATCTAATTTGAAGAAGGGGGTCAATACATATATATATATATGAATAAATGAAACTCAACACAAATGATGGTAATAAAATAAAATTGTGAATATTATTGCTTACGCACTTCATATTGTTCTTCAGTGTAGCCCCGCTCACAGGTATGGTAGCGGATGGACTCGCAAACGTAGTATCCACAGTAATTATTCCCGGGTTCCTGCCACAACCACTTTACAAGAAATAGAGGTCAATCAAACTGATAAGCAAGCATGCTAAATGGTATTGATGAAACTACCGCTTGAATCACTAGGAGATGCGCGGAACATGCTACTATAGTACTTACTTTCGGGTGATTAAATTGCAGCTTCTTCGGCAGTCCCGGAGCTTTTGAGGTGAATTTTCTCCAAACCCTGCCAGACAAAGAAAACAATTACTTGATATCAGGAAATGAACAAAGTTGCTGATATGGTGGATAATGATCGATTTAACTTACTTCTGGAGCATTTGAGTCATGTTCGCATAGTCCTGGGGATCTTTTCGTCTCGAGTCTAAGACGGTTACTACTCCCGGCTCAAGCTTAATCTCTAGGAGAATATAGTGGAAGCTGCGCATGCATGCATAAGTCATCAATTACATTACCATAACCTGGACTAATAAGGGAAACCGAATATGCACAAGACAGTAACACTCACTTGAAGTTGTAAGGAAAGAGTATTATATCTTTGTTTTGATTTAATACCAACGATTGTAGCAAGTTGGCCTCGGCTTCTTTGGGATGTTTTTCAACCGTATATGCATCTATGAGATTTGTGTTAATGAACCCAATATCACCGATTTGTCTTTTCTTCAATTCGGCGATCTTCAATCTGCATAATATAGTGAGGATAAGTATAAATACATGCAATGAAAGAGCTGACCTATATAGAGAGACTTAATGACAGAAGTAGTACTACTTACAGACAGTAGCAAGTGATCGTTGTTTTATCGAGGGCCTTTTGATTGTAAAACTGGAAGAAATCCTCAAATGGAACATTCAGCAGTTCAATTCCAACGAGGTCATGCTCCGGTTTAACTCTCAGCGTCAAAGTACTCATCCCATCAGACTCTCTGCAGGTTTTCATGTACCAATCATGTAGTCTTCGCATCATCGTGCTTAGAGATCTGACATCTTTGACGAGAGGCTTCCCGTAATGGTATTTGTGTTCGTCCACCTCCATGATTTCATAATGTACATCGTCGGGCAGGTAATCTCCAAGATTGCTATAACCGGGCACCATACTCGGATCATTAGCGACGATGTCTTTTGACACCTTGAGCGGGGGGCACGATTGGTTCGCTTGTTCGCCGAGCTGGGCAATTTTTTTCCCAGCTCGTCGTTCTTTCATCCTTTTATCACTGACAGTACTTCCCGACCGCTCCGCTTCGGCATATGTCTTTGCAAGAACGCGCTCATAGTTGCCTCTCGGCGGAGACTTTGGTGGTTTTGTCAGGGCAGCCAGAGTGCGCTTTGCTTTCACCGGATCTACCTTCTCCTCCGGAGGTGGATGTTTCTTTGCTTTCACCCCTTCAAAGAAGTTCTTCACTTCGGCTCGCACGATCTTCGCGTTCTCCTCCTCGGTCCTCTCATATGGTAACTTCTCTGGAGTCTTCAGAGAAGGACCGAATCTGTATTGCCTCCCGCCTCTGGCAGCTGTACTGCTAGACGCCGGCAGAGCAGACGGAGCGGCTGCGGCTGTCTTCTTTCCTTGCTTACGAGGCGGAGGAGAAGGACTACGACGCGCCGGAGCAGCCGCAGCGGCGGCGGGTCTCTTCCGCCCTTGCTGACGAGGCGGAGAAGGAGGAGGCTGGCTGCTCTGGCGCGCCGGCGCTGGCGGAGAAGGAGGCGGAGTGCCGCCACGCGCCGGAGAAGGAGGCTGAGTGCCCTGATCACTCGCCGGAGGAGGAGGCGGAGTGCCCTTACTCGCCGGAGCCGTCCAGTTCGGAAGCTTGATGAGCTCCTTCCGCCATAGGCATGGAGTCTTCAGAGCTAAACCCAGCCGAGTCTCCCCTTCACCGGTAGGGTGGTCAAGCTGGAGGTCCTCAAATCCCTCCGTTATTTCATCCACCATCACCCTAGCATATCCTTCTGGAATCGGCCGGCAGTGGTAGGTTGCGCCGGGTTCAGTAGGTAAAACAGAGCCAACAGCCGCCTTGACTTTCAAGTTCTGCCATTCCGCCATAAGGTGGCAATGTTGAGACTCCGTGATAGCATCCACGGGGTAGCTAGCAGGAGCCGCATGCTCCAGCTGAGGCAGCTCGGTGGAAGCCACGCTGCTTCTCCGCTGAGATGGCGGTGTAGCTTGGGGGGCAGTTTCGGCATCTCGATTGCCGTCTCGTTCCTCTAGCGCTTGAACCCTTTCGTGCAGCTTCTGAATTTGGATCTGCTCCACTTTTTTCCTCCTCTCCTGGGTTTTGTAACCGCCCGCGTCCGGAAAACCAGCCTTCCACGGAACGGAGCCTGGCGTGCCTCGTGTCCGTCCAGGGTGCTCAGGATTCCCGAGGGCCATTGTGAGCTCGTCGTTCTCTCTGTCTGGAACGAACGTCCCTTGCTGCGCTGCATCGATATAGTGCTTAAGCTTCTTGACGGGTATTGCAAGTTGCTCGTCCGTCCAACGACACCTCCCTGATACAGGGTCCAAGGTTCCGCCAGCCCCGAAGAACCAAGTCCGGCAACGGTCTGGCCAGTTCATTGTCTCTGGTTCGATCCCTTTATCAAGCAGATCCCTCTCAGACTTGGCCCACTTAGGCCGGGCTTTGAGGTAGCCACCTGACCCCGTGCGATGGTGAAGCTTCTTCTTCGCAGCATTCTTCTTGTTTGTCGCTGACATCTTCTTACTCTTTTCCGATGTCTTGTGGGCCACAAATGCGGGCCAGTGATCTCTGATCTTCTGATACCGGCCGATGAATTCTGGTGTCTCTTCTTTGTCGACAAACGTTTTCAGCTGATTCTTCCACCTCCTGAATAGGTCTGCCATTTTCTTAAGAGCATGAGACTTGATTAATTGCTCTATAACTGGCTTCTCCGGATCCTCCTCTGGCGGAAGGGTGAAATTTGCCTTCAGCTCAGTCCAAAGATCATCTTTCTGCATATCATTGACATAAGACACCTCAGGGTCTTCCTTCTTAGGCTTATACCATTGGTGGATGCTGATCGGGATCTTGTCCCTAACTAGAACCCCGCACTGAGCAGCAAAAGCATCCTTTGTCCGGAGGGGTTCAATCGGTTGGCCGTCGCGCGCGATTGCTGTGATCTCAAACCTTTCATCCGAGCGCAACTTTCTCTTTGGGCCTCGTCTCTTTACCGCAGTTGTGCTCAATCCGGAGGGCTAGAAAAAAGAAGAAAGACGAGTGTTAATTAATATGTGTACATACCAAAACAATGAATGCATCAATTAGCTAGTCAACACAGGCTTAACGAATATATTTACCTGGCCGGACTCTGTTCGGTCACCGGAGCCGTCACCACGGGCTCCTTCTTACACCAGCATTGGGTCACCGGAGCCATCATAATCATGTCTTTCCTCCTCCACTCTTCGATCACCGTAGCCTGCTTCTTCACCCTGTTCTTCCAGTCTATCATTGTCGTTAAGATACGACAAGATATCACCTCCGGCTAAGATTATGTCCCCCAACACCTCTTCTGCTTGCTCATCTCGTCCGTGCTCCATTGTTTCTGCAAATATTACAACATGGCAATTATTACACAAACATGACAGCAGGTGGATATATTAGTGCAAACGTAGACCTAGCTTATTCCGGGTTTGGGGTGGCCTAGGCAACGCTTCAAGGGTAGGGGCGCGGCGGGAGGGGGTAGGAGACCGACATCATTTTTTTCTAGGGTTTGGGTGTCCTCGAGAGTTTTGGTCGAGCGAGAGGGCCGGGGGGTGCTCCCGTGGTATAAGTTATCACGGTCGAGAGGGGGTGTACATATCGACCGTCCATCATGTCGAAGTTATCTGGGAGGGAGTTATATATATCGACAACGACGACATACATACACGGGAAAATAATGTTATCGGGGAGGGGGTATATTGACCCCCCCCCCACGTGTTGAAGTTATCGGGAGGGGGTTTTATATCGACAACGACGACATACATACACGGGAAAATAATGTTATCGAGGAGGGGGTATATCGACCCCCCCTCCTGTTGAAGTTATCCCCCCTCGTGTTGAAGTTATCGGGAGGGGGTAATATTGACAACGACAACATACATACACGGGAAAATAATGTTATCGGGGAGGGGGTATATCGACCCCCCCCCCCCCCACGTGTTGAAGTTATCAGGAGGGGGTTATATCGACAACGACGACATATATACACGGGAAAGTAATGTTATCGGGGAGGGGGTATATCGACCCCCCCTCGTGTTGAAGTTATCCCCCCTCGTGTTGAAGTTATCCCCCCTCGTGTTGAAGTTATCGGGAGGGGTATATATCGACGATGACAGACCCGATAAAACATAAGAAAACGAAGAAGAAATAAAAAGAGGAGAAGAAGAAAGGAATAGAGGAGAGGATTGAAGAAAAAAAAGAAGAAAAAAAAGAGGAGAAGAAGAAAGGAATAGAGGAGAAGAAGAAAAAATAGAATATTTTCTATTTTTTCTTCTTCTCCTCTATCCCTTTCTTCTTTTTTCCTCTTCTTATTTATTTCTCCTCTTCTTCCTCTCCTCTTCTTCTTTCTTTCCTCTTCTTATTTTCTTCTTTCCTATCCTTCTTTTCTTCTTCTTCCCTTCCTAGCTAGATATATAAAACTTTTCTAAAATTGTAACTTTTGCATATATAAAACTTTTCCATGTGGATCATCATTTCTCATATATATCGAATATATATCCATTGTCATATATAAAAACTTTCTATATATGAACAAAAAACTTTCTATGAACAAAAAAACATTTTTGACATATATATTCATACATTTTGAACATCTACATACATACAATTTTTTTTTGTTCACATATACATTATAGCCACATACACATATACATCACATATGAACAAAAAAATTAAACTAATAAAATTAAAAAAAACATATAGCCACATATGAACAAAAACATATAGCCACATACATACACATATACATTATATATATATGATCAAAAAACAATTAACTAATAAAAAACAGAGCCGGGGCGGTGGCTCTCACAGCGGGGGCGGCTAGGACGATGGCGACGGCGGGGGCGGCGAGGGCGCCGGCGCGCGGGGGGCGAGACGGGGCGGGGGAGGCGAGGGCGCCGGCGAGCATGCGCGGGCCGGGCAAGGGGGCTCGGGGCGCCGAGGCGGCGCGCGCGAGCAAGGGAGCACGAGGCGGGGCGGCGCGTGGGGGCAGGGCGACGGCGATGAGCACCGGGCGGCGACCCGTCGAGGCAAGGGCGCGGGGCGACAGCGACGAGGAGCGGGCGGCGACGGTGAGCACGGGCAGCCTGGCGGCGTCGGGGGCAACTGGCGAGGTATCTGAAAATTTCCCAAGTGTTGGCTTATATAGGCACACCTTTGGTCCCGGTTGGTGGCACCAACCGGGACCAATGCCACCCTTTAGTCCCGGTTGGTGCCACCAACCGGGACCAAAGGTCCCTTTTCAGCAGCCCAAAGGGCGGGAAGCGGCGGCCTTTGGTCCCGGTTGGTGGCACCAACCGGGACTAAAGGGGGGGCATTGGTCCCGGTTGGTGGCCGGTTGGTGCCACCAACCGGGACCAAAGGCCTTGCGCTGCCCGCGGCCAAAAGTTTAGTCCCACCTCGCTAGTTGAGAGGGGCTCGGAGTGGTTTATAAGCCCCACTGCGGCTGCCCTCTCGAGCTCGTCTCAAATGCGGGCTTACGGGCCTAATGTCACACTGTGCTGTCTGTGGGCCTATTGGGCCTTCTGCGGGCCTGAATCCTGGCCCAGGTTGGGTTTCTAGTCGTATTCAGGCCGTGGTGGCCCAATAGGTGGCAGTTTCTTAAAAAAAATTCCAGTTTTTTGAATCTGTTTTTTGCATTCTTTATTTTCTTTTGTTTTTTGCTTTATTTTTTAATTCTTTTTGCTTTTAGGTCAGCAAAATTATAAACTGTCTATTAGTGCCATTAGTTTTAGAAAAAATATAAACTTTCTATTAGTGCCATTAGTTCTTTATGAAAATTCCTATTGCTGTATTTAGTTTTTAGTTTTCTTTTTTTCTATATTTATTTTGTTTTGTTTCTACTTACAACAAAAAACTTATTTATTTTATTTTATTTTGTTTCTAATTACTTATTTATTTTACTTTATGATAATTCTTTCTGCTATTAAAGTTTCTATCAAAAAAAGTTCTTTATGAAAATTCTTTTTGCTTTTAATGATTAAAAATAAAAAAGAGGCGCAATGCGCGTTGATTTGCTTCAAGCCTTTCGGAATAGTGTAGACTGCACTGCACATAGCTCGATGCAGTCTACCTTATTCCTCAAGGCTTGAAGCTAAGAAACGTGAGCATTGCGCCTCTTCTTCATCGTCTCTGCACTCAGGGCTTGTAAACCGCTCCTAGTGCCTCTCAGCTAGCGAGGTGGGACTAAAAAACTGCTTAGCTAGTAAGAAACTCTAGTACCGGTTCGTGCCACGAACAGGTACTAAAGGTGCTCGTGGGGCCACAGTGTGACGCCCCCAATTTGACCGTACACTAATCATGCACGCAAATGTGTACGATCAAGACCAGGGAATCACGGGAAGATATCACAACACAACTCTAAAACATAAATAAGTCATACAAGCATCATAATACAAGCCAGGGGCCTCGAGGGCTCGAATACAAGTGCTCGATCATAGACGAGTCAGCGGAAGCAATAATATTTGGGTACAGACATAAGTTAAACAAGTTTGCCTTAAGAAGGCTAGCACAAAAATAGCAACGATCGAAAAGGCAAGGCCTCCTGCCTGGGACCTCCTAACTACTCCTCGAAGCCGAACTCCATGTAGAATCATCCTCGGGATCTCTAGCTCCTGGACTCCAGCATCTGGTTGCGACAATCAGGTATAGAAAGGGGAAAAGAGGGGAAAAGCAACCGTGAGTACTCATCCAAAGTACTCGCAAGCAAGGAGCTACACTACATATGCATGGGTATATGTGTAAGGGGCATATCAGTGGACTGAACTGCAGAATGCCAGAATAAGAGGGGGATAGCTAGTCCTGTCGAAGACTACGCTTCAGGCCACCTCCATCTTGCAGCATGTAGAAGAGAGTAGATTGTAGTCCTCCAAGTAGCATCGCATAGCATAAACCTACCCGGCGATCCCCTCCTCGTCGCCCTGTTAGAGAGCGATCACCGGGTTGTATCTGGCACTTGGAAGGGTGTATTTTATTCAGTATCCGGTTCTAGTTGTCATAAGGTCAAGGTACAACTCCGGGTCGTCCTTTTACCGAGGGACACGGCTATTCGAATAGATAAACTTCCCTGCAGGGGTGCACCACATAACCCAACATGCTCGATCCCATTTGGCCGGACACACTTTTCTGGGTCATGCCCGGCCTCGTAAGATCAACACGTCGCAGCCCCACCTAAGCACAACAGAGAGGTCAGCACGCCGGGCTAACCCTATGCGCGCTGGGGTCTGGGCCCATCGCCCTATGCACACCTGCACGTTGCGTACGCGGCCGGGAGCAGACGTAGCCTAGTGGCGTTCCAGTCCAATCCGGTGCGCGCCACTCAGTCGCTGACGTCAAGAAGGCTTCGGCTGATACCACGACGTCGGGATACCCATAACTACTCCCGCGTAGATGGTTAGTGCGTATAGACCAAATGGCTAGACTCAGATCAAATACCAAGATCTCGTTAAGCGTGTTAAGTATCTGCGAACGCCGACCAGGGCCAGGCCCACCTCTCACCTAGGCGGTCTCAACCTGCCCTGTCGCTCCGCCACAAAATAACAGTCGGGGGCCGTCAGGAACCCAGGCCCAACACTACCGGGGTGGAGCCACCTGTCCTTTCAGCCCCCTCATCAGAATCACTTGCGGGTACTCAACGAGCCGACCCGACTTTAGTCACCACATGTGTCACGTATATAAGGTATATAATATATACCCGTGATCACCTCCCGAAGTGATCACGGCCCAGTAGTATAGCATGGCAGACGGACAAGAGTGTAGGGCCACTGATGGAACACTAGCATCCTATACTAAGCAGTAGGATAGCAGGTAAGGGTAACAACTGTAGTAACAATGACAGGCTATGCATCAGGATAGGATTAACGGAAAGCAGTAACATGCTACACTACTCTAATGCAAGCAGTATAGAGAAGAATAGGCGATATCTGGTGATCAAGGGGGGGGGCTTGCCTGGTTGCTCTGGCAGTAGGAGGGGTCGTCAACTCCGTAGTCGAACTGGGCAGCAGCAGTGTCGGTCTCGTAGTCTACCGGAGAGAAGAGGGGGAAGAAACAGTAAATACAATGCAAACATAAGCATGATGATGCGTGACATGACAATGAGCAGTGCTAGGTGTGTCCTAACGCGACAGTAGGTGGTACCGGCGAAGGGGGGAAACATCCGGGAGGTATTCCCGATGTTTTGCGTTTTCGGACAGACGGATCGGAGGGGGAAAGTTGCTAGTTCGATAGGTTAGGGAGGTGTGGTGAACGGACGGACTGCGTATTCGGATTCGTCTCGTCGTTCTGAGCAACTTTCATGTAGAAAACATTTTCATCCGAGTTACGGTTTAAAAGATATGAATTTTCGAAGATTATTTGAATTTCTGGAATTATTTGAATTTAGCAAAAATGAATTATGACGTCAGCATGAGGTAATGCTGACGTCAGCAGGTCAACAGGTCGGCTGACCAGTCAAACCAGACAGGTGGGTCCAGTGGGACCCACATGTCAGCCTCTGTTAGTCTAACAGTAATTTAAACTAAACTAACAGTCTAATTACAGGTGTGGGCCCCATATGTCAGTGAGTGTTTAATCTAACAAATTAATTTTATGTATAAAAATGTTTAATTAGCCTAATTAACAGACGGGTCCCACCTGTCAGTGCACAGTAACTGGGTTGACCAGAGTCAACGCGGTCAACTGGGGCGCCGGGGCCCCCTGGCAGCCTCACTGGGGTGGCCCCCATAGGGCCACGTTGGCGCCAGGTCAGCACGGCGGCCGGAGCAACGCCGGCGACCAAAACGCACGGCGGCGCGCACGGGAGGCCGTCGGATTTGCGCTACGGTGGCTCAAATCGGACGCGGCTGGACTCGTTCGAACGAGAAGACGACGAGGAGGCGATCTGGGGTGGTGGCAGAGGCTGCGGTGGTCGGGAACGTCGACGGCGAGCGGCGAGGCGGACGCCGGACTTCGGCCCTCGCGCGAACGACGGCTAGAGGGCACGGCAGGACTACTGGGGAGGCTCTACGGGGTCCTGGCGAGGCCTAGAGCACGGTGGCGAGCTCGGGTGAGCACGACATCGACGAGGACGACGGTGACGAGCTCCGTTGCGGAGTGGGCTTCGGTCGGCGATGGCAACGGCGGCTACGGAATGTGGGCGAGCTAACGGAGAGGGGCAGGAGAAGCGGGAGCTCACAGCGGAGCCGTAGGGAGTGGCAGTGAGCTCGGGGAGGGCGCGAGGTAGCCGGAATCGGCGACAAACGCCGGCGATCCGAAGGTTGAAGACGAGCTCGTTCCGGTCGGAGTAGAGGCGCTCAGCTCGGTCCCGATGGCGTAGTCGACGTAGTCGACAGCGGTGAGCCGTTCGGGCACGTCGTCGGGGCAATCGGGGCACGGTGGCCGCGGGATCGAGCGTCACGGCGGCGAGCTCTCAGGCAAGCTCGCAGCGGGAGCGATAGAGAGAGCGAGGGGGGGGGGAACTGGGGTGGCTAGGGTTTCCCGGGGGTACGGGGGCGGCCTTTGCCGTGCGGGGGCTCGGTGGATGGTCGCCGCGTGGCCATCCGCGGCCTGGACGAGCGCCCGGCGGCCACCGAGCTCGGATGAGCAGTAGGAGGAAGGAGGGGACTCCAGGTGGGCTGGGCCGCACCTGTAGCTAGTGGGCCTAAGTGCACAGTAGAACTTAGGCCCCTTTTTATTTTCTTATTTCTGTGTTCTGTTTTTTTTACTGTTTTATTTTAGTTCCTCTTTTATTTTTATCTCTTTGTTTTACAAAAATCACCCCTAGTGCCTAAATTTGTATTTATCAACAAACTACTGTGAGATTAATCCTTAACCCATAATAAAATAGTTTTAGCATTTTATAAATTCAATAGCATTTGTTTAATTGATTTCACTATTGTTTTAATTGTTTTAGAGCCTTTAAACATTTTATCAAGGCTTGGTTCCTCCACCATAATTACTTACGATTTATTTGACACAACCCGAACATTTTAGTTTTGATATTTGAAATTTTTACTGTTTGCCTATATTTTATAGTTTAACTTGAATCGTTTTTGAACTAACTCGTGATTATCAACTCTAACAGAGGCGACGTGGCATCATCAGCGTAGGTTTACTGTAGCATAATTATCCGGGCGTCACACACAGCCTCATTAGTACCGGTTCGTGGCACCAACAGGGACCAAAGGATGGAATTGGTCCCGGTTCGTGCCACCAACCGGGACCAATGGCCTTGCACAGCGGCGTGGTGGTGAGTTTAGTCCCACCTCGCTAGCTGAGAGAGAGCCACACCTGTTTATAAGGTGCGGTGCGCCTGAGCTGTCGAGCTCCTCTCTAAAGCAGGCTTACGAGCCTAACCTCTCTGTACATGCCTGTGGGCCTACTGGGCCTTCTGCGGGCCTGAGTCCTGGCCCATGGATGGGTTTCTAATCGTATTCAGGCCGTGGTGGCCCAGTAGGTGGCATAATTTTTAATTTTTGGCCTATTATTTTTCATGCATTTACTAATTATTTTGAGCTATAAGACCCTAAAATTGAAAAGCATTTCAAATGAACTCTGAAAAGGTTGAAAGTTGGCATGGTATCATCATTTCATCCACATAGCATGTGCAAGAAAGTTGAGAGGGTTACGGCAAAAACTAGATGCACTTCTTGTGCAAAACGGACAATGGTATCATACTCGTCTATTACAAAGTTGGCATGGTATCATCATAATAGTTGCGGGAGAAAGTCTTCACTTTTTCTTCGCTTGTGTCATTTGCTTATTGCGCCGTAACCATGGATAATCTTCATCGTTTATCAGGATGCTTGGGTCAGCTTGACTTTGAAGGGAGGAATTTCATGAAACTTTTCATAATCTTCAGACATGTCTGTCTTGCCCTCCACTCCCACAATGTCCCTTTTTCCTGAAAGAACTATGTGCCGCTTTGGCTCATCGTATGATGTATTCGCTTCCTTATCTTTTCTTTTCCTCGGTCTGGTAGACATGTCCTTCACATAGATAACCTGTGCCACATCATTGGCTAGGACCAACGGTTCGTCAGTGTACCCAAGATTGTTCAGATCCACTGTTGTCATTCCTTACTATGGGTCTACCTGTACCCAGCCTCCTGACAGATTGACCCATTTGCACTTAAACAAAGGGACCTTAAAATCATGTCCGTAGTCAAGTTCCCGTATGTCCATTATGTAACCATAATATGTGTCCTTTCCCCTCTCGGTTGCTGCATCAAAGCGGACACCGCTGTTTTGGTTGGTGCTCTTTTGATCTTGGGCGATCGTGTAAAATGTATTCTCATTTATCTCGTATCCTTTGTAAGTCAATACAGTCAAAGATGGTCCCCTGGACAACGAGTACAACTCATCACAAACAGTGGTGTCACCTCTGAGACGTGTTTCCAACCAACTACTGAAAGTCCTGATGTGTTCACATCTAATCCAGTCGTCACACTGCTCCGGGTGTTTGGAGCGCAGACTGTTCTTGTGTTCATCGACATACGGGGTCACCAAGGTAGAGTTCTGTAGAACTGTGTAGTGTGCTTGAGACCAAGAATATCCGTCCCTGCATATTATTGAGTCCCCCCCTCCAAGCGTGCCTTTTCCAGTCAGTCTCCCCTCATACCGCGAGTTAGGGAGACCTATCTTCTTAATGCCAGGAATGAAGTCAACACAAAACCCAATGACATCCTCTGTTTGATGGCCCATGGAGATGCTTCCTTCTGGCCTAGCACGGTTACAGACATATTTCTTTAGGACTCCCATGAACCTCTCAAAGGGGAACATATTGTGTAGAAATACGGGCCCCAGAATGACAATCTCGTCGACTAGATGAACTAGGACGTGCGCCATGATATTGAAGAAGGATGGTGGGAACACCAGCTCGAAACTAACAAGACATTGCGCCACATCACTCCTTAGCCTTGGTATGATTTCTGGATCGATCACCTTCTGAGAGATTGCATTGAGGAATGCACATAGCTCCACAATGGCTAATCAGACGTTTTCCGGTAGAAGCCCCCTCAATGCAACCGGAAGCAGTTGCGTCATAATCACGTGGTAGTCATGAGACTTTAGGTTCTGGAACTTTTTCTCTGGCATATTTATTATTCCCTTTATATTCGACGAGAAGCCAGTCGGGACCTTCATACTGAGCAGGCATTCAAAGAAGATTTCTTTCTCTTCTTTCGTAAGAGCGTAGCTGGCAGGACCATCATACTGCTTCGGAGGCATGCCGTCTTTTTCGTGCAAACGTTGCAGGTCCTCCCGTGCCTTACGTGTATCTTTTGTCTTCCCATACACGCCCAAGAAGCCTAGCAGGTTCACGCAAAGGTTCTTCGTCACGTGCATCACGTCGATTAAAGAGCGGACCTCTAGCTCTTTCCAGTAGGGTAGGTCCCAAAATATAGATTTCTTCTTCCACATGGGTGCGTGTCCCTCAGCGTCATTCGAAACAGCTAGTCCGCCGGGACCCTTTCCAAAGATTACGTGTAAATCATTGACCATAGCAAGTACGTGATCACCGGTACACATGGCGGGCTTCTTCTGGTGATCTGCCTCGCCTTTGAAATGCTTGCTTTTCTTTCGACATTGATGGTTGGTCGGAAGAAATCGACGATGGCCCAGGTACACATTCTTCCTGCTTTTGTCCAGGTATATACTTTCAGTGTCATCTAAACAGTGCGTGCATGCGTGGTATCCCTTGTTTGTCTGTCCTGAAAGGTTACTGAGAGCGGGCCAATCGTTGATGGTTACAAACAGCAACGCGTGCAGGTTAAATTCCTCCTGTTTGTGCTCATCTCACGTACGTACACCGTTTCCATTCCACAGCTGTAAAAGTTCTTCAACTAATGGCCTTAGGTACACATCAATGTCGTTGCCGGGTTGCTTAGGGCCTTGGATGAGAACTGGCATCATAATGAACTTCCGCTTCATGCACATCCAAGGAGGAAGGTTATACATACATAGAGTCACGGGCCAGGTGCTGTAATTGCTGCTCTGCTCCCCGAAAGGATTAATGCCATCCGCGTTTAAACCAAACCATACGTTCCTTGGGTCAGCTGCAAACTCAGCCCAGTACTTTCTCTCGATTTTTCTCCACTGCGACCCGTCAGCGGGTGCTCTCAACTTCCCGTCTTTCTTACGGTCCTCACTGTGCCATCGCATCAACTTGGCATGCTCTTCGTTTCTGAACAGACGTTTTAACCGTGGTATTATAGGAGCATACCACATCACCTTCGCAGGAACCCTCTTCCTGGGGGGCTCGCTGTCAACATCACCAGGGTCATCTCATATGATCTTATACTGCAATGCACCGCATACCGGGCATGCGTTCAGATCCTTGTATGCACCGCGGTAGAGGATGCAGTCATTAGGGCATGCATGTATCTTCTGCACCTCCAATCCTAGAGGGCATACGACCTTCTTTGCTGCGTATGTACTGTCGGGCAATTCGTTATCCTTTGGAAGCTTCTTCTTCAATATTTTCAATAGCTTCTCAAATCCTTTGTCAGGCACATCATTCTCTGCCTTCCACTGCAGCAATTCCAGTACGGTACCGAGCTTTGTGTTGCCAGCTTCGCAATTGGGGTACAACCCTTTTTTGTGATCCTCTAACATGCGATCGAACTTCAGCTTCTCCTTTTGAGTTTCGCATTGCGTCCTTGCATCGACTATGACCCGGCGGAGATCATCATCATCGGGCACTGGTTCCTCTTGATCTTCAGCAGCTTCCCCCCTTGCAGCATCATTGGGCACATCGTCTGGTTCCTCTTGATCTTCAGCAGCTTCCCCCGTTGCAGCATCACCGTATTCAGGGGGCACATAGTTGTCATCGTCCTCTTCTTCTTCGCCCTCTTCCATCATAACCCCTATTTCTCCGCGCCTCGTCCAAACATTATAGTGTGGCATGAAACCCTTGTAAAGCAGGTGGGTGTGAAGGATTTTCCGGTCAGAGTAAGACTTCGTATTCCCACATGTAGGGCATGGACAACACATAAAACCATTCTGCTTGTTTGCCTCAGCCACTTCGAGAAAATCATGCACACCCTTCATGTACTCGGAGGTGTGTCTGTCACCGTACATCCATTGCCGGTTCATCTGCGTGCATTATATATAATTAAGTGTGTCAAAAACCATTACAGAACATCATGAATAGATAATTAAGTGACCAAATTAATAGAAGTTCATCATCACATTAGAACCAAAGTACATACATAGTTCTCATCTGACAACATATATATAGCTCTCCAGAGCATCTAATTAATTAAACCATACATTGAAACTATGTAAAACATTTCAATGCGAAAACAAATGCGACCATAATCGCAACCAAGGTAACAATTGATCCAACGGCATAATGATACCAAGCCTCGGTATGAATGGCATATTTTCTAATCTTTCTAATCTTCAAACGTATTGCATCCATCTTGATCTTGTGATCATCGACGACATCCGCAACATGCAACTCCCATATCATCTTCTCCTCCTCAATTTTTTTTATTTTTTCCATCAAGTAATTGTTTTCTTCTTCAACTAAATTTAACCTCTCGACAATAGGGTCGGTTAGCATTTCCGGTTCAACCACCTCCTAGATAAATAAAATCTATGTCACGTTGGTCGGTATATTTGTCATGAACAATAAATGAACCAAATAGTTATAAAAAGATAATATATACCACATCCGAATCATAGACAGGACGAGGGCCGATGGGGGCGGATACCAAAACCATCGCACTATGTAATAAGAAGGAATAATAAAAGTCACAAAATTAGACAAGTAACTATCTAAAGTAAGAATTTTTTTCCTTTCAGAAAGATGATAAGAACAAGAGGCTCACCACGGTGGTGCTGGCGACGAGATCGGCGCGTGCGATCGACGGCGGTGAAGACGGGGACGGGACGTGACAGACCGCTAAACCTAGACAAATCTCGGGGAAAATGGAGCTCGGAGGTCGAGTTTCGAGAGGACAAAGATTAACTAGTGTGGCTCAGACATTTCATCGAACACCTCATGTGCATAGGAGGTGAGCTAGAGCACCCAAATGCCCTCCCCTCGCCGGCCAGAAAAAACAGAGCACTCTGGAGTGCTCTGCTGTGGCGATGGGGTATATATAGGGAACTCATTGGTCCCGGTTGGTGGCACCAACCGGGCCTAAAGGCCTTTGGTCCCGGTTGGTGCCACGAACCGGGACCAAAGGCCTTGTGCTGGAACTGGCGCGGTGCGGTGGGATGTTTAGTCCCACCTCGCTAGCCGAGAGGCTTCGACAGTGGTTTATAAGCGCAGCTGTGCTGACCACTTCGAGCTCCTCTCAAATGCAGGCTTACGGGCCTGTTCTGTCACTATTTGCCTCTGGGCCTACTGGGCCTTCTGCGGGCCTGAATCCTGGCCCATGTATGAGTTTCTAGTCGTATTCAGGCCGTGGTGGCCCAGTAGGTGGCATAATTTTTTTCCTCTGTTTTTTCTCTTTTGCTTTATTTGTTTTGTTTTGTTTCTACTTACAACAAAAAACTTATTTATTTTATTTCTAATTACTTATGTATTTTACTTTAGTTATGTTATTTTTATGTATTTTACTGCTGCTATTTTTATTTATTTTACTGCTGCTATTTTTACTTAATTTATTAAGGTTTATTTATTGTAGTTACTATAGTTTATTTTATTTTATTTAATTAAGGTTTATTTAGTTTATTTATTTTATTAAGGTTTATTTATTTTATAAATATAAGAAAATGAACATAGATGCGCTTATAGAGAAAATTCAACCTAAATTTATAATAAATTTCTATGAAATTTACAATGAATTTAGGTCAAATTTCCTGTATAAGGGCATCTATTTTCACTTTAAGAGAAGCTCAACAAGGCAGATAGGGACGGCCTTATAAACTGATGTGAGCGCCCTTCGGTTGGCGAGGTGGGACTAAACACTAGCCGCAACTAGGACCAGGCCTTTAGTCCCGGTTTGTGGTAGGAACCAGGACTAAAGGGTGGTGGGCCAGGAGCGTGGCCCATTGGTCCCGGTTTGTCCCACCAACCGGGACCAAAGGGTCCGGACGAACCGGGACCAATGCCCCCACGAGGCCCGGTTGGTCCCTGGCCGCACGAACCGGGACCAATGCTCACATTAGTCCCGGTTCGTGACTGAACCGGGGCTAATGTGAAAACTGTCCTGTGACCTAAGCCCCTTTTCCTACTAGTGATTGGTGCCTCTCCGATGATGCGTGAGTAGGTCTTCAGGTCTGTAGTTAGTAGCTAGATGGCTTCATCTCTCTCTCTCTGAATTCTCAATACAATGGTCTCTTGGAGATCCATATGATGTAACTCTTTTGCGGTGTGTTTGTTGGGATCGATGAACTTTGAGTTTATGATCAGATCTATTTTTTTAATCCATGAAAGTATTTGAGTTTCTTTTATCTCTTTTATGCATGATTTCTTATAGCCTCGTATTTCTTCTCCGGTATTTGTGTTTTGTTTGGCCAACTTGATCTATTTATCTTGCAATGGGAAGAGGTGCTTTAAAGTGGGTTCGATCTTACGATGCTTGATCCCAGTGACAGAAAGGGAACCGACACGTATGTATCCTTGTACTAAGGATAAAACGATTGGGTCTATCTCTACATAGATAGATCTTGTCTACATCATGTCATCATTCTTATTGCATTACTCCGTTTTTCCATGAACTTAATACACTAGATGCATGCTGGATAGCGGTCGATGTGTGGAGTAATAGTAGTGGATGCAGGCAGGAGTCGGTCTACTAATCTTGCACGTGATGCCTATATAATGATGATTGCCTGGATATCATCATGAGTATTTGAAGTTCTATCAATTACCCAATAGTAATTTGTTCACCCACCGTTTGCTATTTTTCTCGAGAGAAGCCACTAGTGAAACCTACGGCCCTCGGGTCCCTTTCTCATATATTTGCCTTTGCGATCTACTTGTCTTTTGCATTTATTTTCAGATCTATTAAACCAAAAATACAAAAATACCTTTCTGCAATTTATTCTTATTTATTTTATTTGGCGTTTGCCTACTTGAGGCGCCGTACCCCGAAAGGGATTGACAACCCCTTTAACACGTCGGGTTGCGAGGATTTGTTATCTGTGTGCAGGGGCTGTTTACGTTGTGTTGCTTGGTTCTCCTACTGGTTCGATAACCTTGGTTTCATATCTGAGGGAAATACCTACCGCCGCTGTGCTGCATCATCCCTTCCTCTTAGGGAAAAACAGAAGTAGCTTCAAACGACATCAAAAGGAATTTCTGGCGCCGTTGCCGGGGAGGATCTTCAACATATACCAGCTTCCTAATCACAAATCTCATCTCCTCGCAATTTACATTATTTGCCATTTGCCTCTCGTTTTCATCTCCCCACTTCACAAAAATTTACCGTTTTATTCGCCCTCTTTTTCGTTCGCCTTTTTCTCGTCCAATCTTTTGTTTGCTTGTGTTGCCATGTGCCTTCTATATGCTTGCATCTTCGCTTGCTAAAAATCTATTGATATGGATCCCCATCCACTTGCTAATCTTTTTAAAAGATCCAATCATGATGAACAATTTGCTAGTGAGTTGAGTGCACTAGATTATCTTTATGAAGTTTTGCTTGAGAATCGTGAATCTGAAAATTGTGATGAAGAAATTTATGAAGTGATTCATGATAGCTCCTTGAATGAAAAGCATGATTGCAATAATTTTACTATAAATTCCATTAATGTCAATTGTGCTAATAATATGCAAAACCCCAAGCTTGCGGATGCTTGTTTTGTCCTGTCCACTACCTATTGCAATGATCATGATTGGGGTGATAATGTTTCTTATGATCTTGAAAATTTATTTAAGCCTCATGATGAATATGTTTGCGATAATATTGAAAGTGGGTTTGGAAGAGTGTCAACTTTAGCTAAAAATAATCCCACATATTTGGAGAGTGTTCAATCTTATGAAATTTTTGATGAAAGTGGGTTTGGAGAGGTCATGACTTTATTTGATGATAATCCCACTATTTTGGAAGAGTGTCAACTTTGCATGCATGTGGATCATAAAGAGAAAAATTTATATGATAGTTATATTATTGAATATGATTATGATCCTACATATAATTATTATGAGAGATGAAAATCTGGTTGTAGAAATTTTCATGTTATTAAATTTCCTCTCGTTGTGTTTAGTTTGTCAATGTTTTATTCCTCTCCTTTGCATATGCTAGATGTTTCTTGTCTTGATACTTCGTTTTCCTATAAAATTCCTATACATAGGAAGTATGTTAGACTTAAGTGTGTTTTTCACATGTTTCATGGTGCTCTCTTTGTGTTTCGCTATTATATGTTGTGTGAGCATCGTTGAAGTATTATGCCTAGCTAAGGGCGTAAAACTATAGCGCTTGTTGGGAGGCAACCCAATGAATAAAAAATATTTTTGCTTTTTTGCTTTCTATTCTTGAGTGTTAGCACGATTATGGTACTGTTATGATTGTGTTTTTTGTGTTTTAATTGGTGTTTGTTCCAAGTAAAGCCTTTAGTATCTTCTTGGGTGATAGTTGTTTGATCTTGCTGAAAAACAGAAACTTTTGCACTCATGAAAACAATTCTCATTTCTTACCAGAACGTGATAAAATCCCAATTCTTTTTGCAGAAGATTAATATACAAATTTCTCAGGTCGTCCTAATTTTTCAGAATTTTTGGAGTTCCAGAAGTTTTCGAAATAGTCTGATTGCTACAAACTGTTCTGTTTTGACAGATTCTGTTTTCTTTGCGTTGTGTGCTTATTTTGATGGCTCTATGGTTTTCTTTGATTAGTGTTTTCCATAGAAAAGTTGGAATACAGTAGATATAATGCAAAAACTAAATATTAATTTTTTTGGCACAGTACTTATAGTAGTGATTTGCTTTCTTTTACTAACGGATCTCACGAAGGTTTTGTTGAGTTTTGTGTGATTGAAGTTTTCAAGTTTTGGGTTATCTTATGATGGATGAAGTAATAAGGAGTAAGAAGAGCCTAAGCTTGGGGATGCCCCGGCATCCCAAGATATTATCCAAAAGAGAGCAAGCAACTAAGCTTGGGGATGCCCCGAGTGGCATCCCCTCTTTCTTCTAACGACCATCGATATTTTACTCAAAGCTATATTTTTAGTCGTCAGATACTATGTGTTTTGCTTGGAGCATCTTGTATGATATGAGTCTTTGTTTGTTTTATTTTGTGTTTTAAGTCTTGATTCCTTGCTGGACACACCTATTTGAGAGAGCCAAAATTATGTCATGACTTGTTAGAATTGCTCTCTATGCTTCACTTCAATTTTTTTATGAGCTATGGACTTGCTCTAGTGCTTCACTTATATCTTTTTGAGCATGGTGTGCTTTAGTATTTTTGAAGAAATGCTATCTTGCTTCACTTAGATTTATATGAGAGTTAGTAAAATTTTCAAGAAATTCTCTTTTGCTTCACTTAAATTAATTTGAGAGAAAGAAAACTTATGCTCATGATCTTCACTTATATTTGTTTGAGCTTATCAAAAGCAACATATGAAAATTAGTTCCAAAGTGATAGATATCCAAGAAGGATATAATAAAAACTTTCATGAAGATCATTGGACAAAATAAACTTGATTCTTAGTAATAGTTTTGAGATATGATGATGTGATATGTGAGTTATGTTGATGAGTAACTATGCTTTAGTAAGAATATTGGTGTTAAGGTTTGTGATTCCCTATGCAAGCACGAAAGTCAATAGTTATGCAATAAAATTATATCCTACTTGTGGTGCATTATTCGGTGTTAATTATGCTTAATGCTCGCTTATGAGATTATCCGTTTCTTGGTTGGTCGCTTCTCAATATTTTTGCTAGCCTTCATTTTGCACTAAGTATGATCTCTACTTGTGCATCCAAAAACCTTTAAACCAGTTTGGCCACATGAGTCCATTATATCTACCTACACGCGGTATTCTTTTGCCGTTCTAAGCAAATTTTTATGTGCCATCTCTAATTTTCAAAATAAACTTCTCTTTTGTGTGTTTGTTTCGCTCGCGGAGAGGTGAGGGGTGGCTAATATTTTCTATGCTAGATGTGTTATTCTCAAGATGAGTGTTTATTCACTTGTCATTGCACGAGAGTAAGGCAAAGGTATTAGGGATGTCAGTCCCAAAATGAAAAAAATGAATTTACTTTATGTTGTCAAATAATAAATTCATTGGAAAGTGTTGGTATGGAGGGCAACCGTGGATACGGCTAGCCATGGAAAGTGAAAGTACGGTTGAAAAAGCAATAAACTTTATTTTCTGTTTGGGAACCACCTATGATATATCTAGCATGGAAAGTGTTGGGAACTCTAAGTCGTTTTCGTTGGTGGGATGGATACATCTCCCAAAATGTTTTTATCTCTAAGGTTTTCGCTTTGAGCTCTGGCACCTCTACAAATCCCTAATTCCCTCTGCGAAGGGCCTTTCTTTTACTTTATGCAATTTTTTAATTTTAGTCTCCATCTTCTCTTATAAAAGCACCAACAAGGAGGCAATATGATCGTACTTAAGTATTGGGTGTAACTAATATGCGAGTGTGTTTCATGAATGGATCAATGGTTGAGCATGATGGGCTAAGGATAACTTATTTTAGCGTTGATATTATGAAAGACATGGTTGCTTGTTGATATGCTTGAGTATCTAAATTATCATGTCAAAACTAGACTATTGCTTCGAACAACATAGAAGTCCAAATGTCCATGCTATAAAGAAAAGAATATGTTATGACATGTTAGACAGCATTCCACATCAAAATTCTGTTTTTATCACTTACCTACTCGAGGACAAGTAGGAACTAAGCTTGGGGATGCTGATACGTCTCCAACGTATCTATAATTTTTTGCTTGTTCCATGCTGTTATATTATCAATCTTGGATGTTTATAATCATTTTACTGTCATTTTATATCATTTTTTGGTACTAACCTATTGACATAGTGCCAAGTGCCAGTTGTTGTTTTCTGCATGTTTTTTACATTGTAGGAAATCAATATCAGACGGAGTCCAAACACAACAAAACTTTACGAAGCTTTTTTTTGGACCATAAGGAACATAATGGGCCATGGCTGCGCCTGGGGTGCCTCGAGGAGGGCACAACCCACCAGGGCGCGCCAGGAGGCCCAGGCGCGCCCTGGTGGGTTGTGCCCACCTCGGGTGCCCCCGGACCACCTCTTTGCTCTATAAATACCCCAATATTCCCAAAACCCTAGGGGAGTCGACGAAATATTCATCCAGCCGCCGTAGAGTCCAGAACCACGAGATCCAATGTAGACACCATCTCTGATGGGGTTCACCACCTCCATTGGCGCCTCTCCGATGATGCGTGAGTAGTTCTTTGTAGACCTTCGGGTCTATAGTTAGTAGCTAGATGGCTTCATCTCTCTCTCTCTGAATTCTCAATACAATGGTCTCTTGGAGATCCATATGATGTAACTCTTTCATGGTGTGTTTGTTGGGATCGATGGACTTTGAGTTTATGATCAGATCTTTCTTTTTATATCCATGAAAGTATTTGAGTTTCCTTGATCTCTTTTATGCATGATCTCTTATAGCCTCGTATTTCTTCTCCGATATTTGGGTTTTGTTTGGCCAGCTTGATCTATTTATCTTACAATGGGAAGAGGTGCTTTGTAGTGGGTTCGATCTTACGGTGCTTGATCCAGTGACAGAATGGGAACCGACATGTATGTATCGTTGCTACTAAGGATAAAACGATGGGGTCTATCTCTACATAGATAGATCTTGTCTACATCATGTCATCGTTTGAAAGAACATGCTGTGCCCCCATGTTTGGTTTTGGTAATTGATGACAATCTCTATGGACTAATGGTTGCCTTGAGTTATATTTGAAGGTTTTGTCCATAGGCTTTTCTTGGAGTGCATGTGTTGGTTTCAAGGAGAGTTTGTGTTGACCAAGGTGCTATTAAGGAATTATCCAAAGATTGGTCATGTGAGAGTTGAGCTTATTGCAAGCTTGTCTTGAAAAAGAAGATTGTATGATCATTCATGCTTATCTTCAAGACATCATCCAAATGAAGAGAGTTGGAAAGAGTCAAGGAAGATCAAGACACTAGTAGAAAACTATGCTTTGGTCACAGGGCAATATCCACATTAGTCCCGGTTCAGTCATGAACCGGGACTAATGCGAGCATTGGTCCCGGTTCGTGCGGCCAGGGGCCTGCCGGGCCTCGTGGGGGCATTGGTCCCGGTTCGTCCGGCCCCTTTGGTCCCGGTTGGTGGGACAAACCGGGACCAATGGGCCACGCTCCTGGCCCACCACCCTTTAGTCCCGGTTCATACCACAAACCGGGACTAAAGGGCTGGTGCTAGTTGCGGCCAGTGTTTAGTCCCACCTCGCCAACCGAAGGGCGCTCACATCAGTTTATAAGCCCGGCCCTCTCTACCTTGTTGAGCTCCTCTCAAAGTGAAAATAGATGCCCTTATACAGGGAATTTGACCTAAATTCACAGTAAATTTCTTTGAATTTCATAGAAATTTATTATGAATTTTGGTTGAATTTTCTCTATAGGCGCATCTATGTTCATTTTTTTATAGTAAATAAAATAAATAATCCTTAATAAAATAAATAAACCTTAATAAAATAAAATAAAATAAACTATAGTAACTAAAATAAATAAACCTTAATAAATTAAATAAAAATAGCAGCAGTAAAATAGATAAAAATAGCAGCAGTAAAATAAATAAAAATAAAATAATTAAAGTAAAATACATAAGTAATTAGAAATAAAATAAATAAGTTTTTTGTTGTAAGTAGAAACAAAACAAAACAAATAAAGCAAAAGAGAAAATAAAAAAACAGAGAAAAAAATTATGCCACCTACTTGGCCACCACAGCCTGAATACGACTTGAAACCCATCCATGGGCCAGGATTCAAGCCCGCAGAAGGCCCAGTAGGCCCCACAGGCAAAGAGAATGGATAGGCCCGAAAGCCTGCAGTTGAGAGGAGCTCGAGAGGGTGGGTGCAGCAGCGCTTATAAACCACTCTCGAGCCCTCTCAACTAGCGAGGTGTGACTAAACTTTTGACGCGGGGCAGCACATGGCCTTTGGTCCCGGTTGGTGCCACCTGTTGGGAATCGTAGCATAATTTTAAAATTTTCCTACGCTCACCAAGATGCATCTATGGAGTGTACTAGCAACAAGGGGAAGGGAGTGCATCTACATACCCTTGTAGATCGCGAGCGGAAGCGTTCCAATGAACGTGGATGATAGAGTCGTACTCGCCGTGATCCAAATCACCGATGACCGAGTGCCGAACGGACGGCACCTCCGCGTTCAACACACGTATGGTGCAGCGACGTCTCCTCCTTCTTGATCCAGCAAGGGGGAAGGAGAGGTTGATGGAGATCCAGCAGCACGACGGCGTGGTGGTGGATGTAGCGGGTCTCCGGCAGGGCTTCGCCGAGCTTCTGCGAGAGAGAGAGGTGTTGCAGGGGAGGAGGGAGGCGCCCAAAGCTGTAGGTTGCTGGCCTCCCCCCTTTATATAGGCCCCCTGGGGGGGCGCCGGCCCTGGAGATGAGATCCAAAGGGGGGGCGGCGGCCAAAAGGGGGGAAGGGGTTGCCTTGCCCCCCAAGGCAAGGGGGAACTCCCCCACCCTAGGGTTCCCAACCGTAGGCGCATGGGGGGAGGCCCAAGGGGGGTGCCCCAGCCCACTAAGGGCTGGTTCCCTTCCACTTTCAGCCCACGGGGCCCTCCGGGATAGGTGGCCCCACCCGGTGGACCCCCGGGACCCTTCCGGTGGTCCCGGTACAATACCCGTAACCCCCGAAACTTTCGCGGTGGCCGAAACTTGACTTCCTATATATAATTCTTCACCTCCGGACCATTCCGGAACCTCTCGTGACGTCCGGGATCTCATCCGGGGCTCCGAACAACTTTCGGGTTTCCGCATACACATATCTCTACAACCCTAGCGTCACCGAACCTTAAGTGTGTAGACCCTACGGGTTCGGGAGACATGCAGACATGACCGAGACGCCTCTCCGGTCAATAACCAACAGCGGGATCTGGATACCCATGTTGGCTCCCACATGTTCCACGATGATCTCATCAGATGAACCACGGTGTTGAGGATTCAATCAATCCCGTATGCAATTCCCTTTGTCAATCGGTATGTTACTTGCCCGAGATTCGATCGTCGGTATCCCAATACCTTGTTCAATCTCGTTACCGGCAAGTCTCTTTACTCATACCGCAATGCATGATCCCGTGACTAACGCCTTAGTCACATAGAGCTCATTATGATGATGCATTACCGAGTGGGCCCAGAGATACCTCTTCGTCACATGGAGTGACAAATCCCAGTCTCGATCCGTGCCAACCCAACAGACACTTTCGGAGATACCCGTAGTGCACCTTTATAGTCACGCAGTTACGTTGTGACGTTTGGCACACCCAAAGCACTCCTACGGTATCCGGGAGTTGCACGATCTCATGGTCTAAGGAAAAGATACTTGACATTGGAAAAGCCCTAGCAAACGAAACTACACGATCTTTTATGCTATGCTTAGGATTAGGTCTTGTCCATCACATCATTCTCCTAATGATGTGATCCCGTTATCAATGACATCCAATGTCCATAGTCAGGAAACCATGACTATCTGTTGATCAACGAGCTAGTCAACTAGAGGCTTACTAGGGACACGTTGTGGTCTATGCATTCACACATGTATTACGATTTCCGGACAATACAATTATAGCATGAATAATAGACGATTATCATGAACAAACAAATATAATAATAACCATTTATTATTGCCTCTAGGGCATATTTCCAACAGTCTCCCACTTGCACGAGAGTCAATAATCTAGTTACATTGTGATGAATCGAACACCCATTGCGTCTTGGTGTTGATCATGTTTTGCTCTTGGGAGTGGTTTAGTCAACGGATCTGCTACATTCAGGTCCGTATGTACTTTACAAATATCTATGTCTCCATTTTGAACACTTTCACGAATGGAGTTGAAGCGATGCTTGATATGCCTGGTCTTCCTGTGAAACCTGGGCTCCTTCGCCAAGGAAATAGCTCCAGTGTTGTCACAGAAGAGAGTCATCGGGCCCGACGCATTGGGAATCAGCCCTAGGTCGGTAATGAACTCCTTCATCCAGACTGCTTCCTGTGCTGCCTCCGAGGCTGCCATGTACTCCGCTTCACATGTAGATCCCGCCACGACGCTTTGCTTGCAACTGCACCAGCTTACTGCTCCTCCATTCAAAATATACACGTATCCGGTTTGTGACTTCGAGTCATCCAGATCTGTGTCGAAGCTAGCGTCGACGTAACCCTTTACGACGAGCTCTTCGTCACCTCCATAAACGAGAAACATATCCTTAGTCCTCTTCAGGTACTTCAGGATATGCTTGACCGCTGTCCAGTGTTCCATGCCGGGATTACTTTGGTACCTTCCTACCAAACTTATGGCAAGGTTTACATCAGGTCTGGTACACAGCATGGCATACATAATAGACCCTATGGCCGAGTCATAGGGGATGACACTCATCTTTTCTATATCTTCTGCCGTGGTCGGGCATTGAGCCGTGCTCAATTGCACACCTTGAAATACAGGCAAGAACCCCTTCTTGGACTGATCCATACTGAACTTCTTCAATATCTTGTCAAGGTATGTACTTTGTGAAAGACCAATGAGGCGTCTCGATCTATCTCTATAGATCTTGATGCCTAATATATAAGCAGCTTCTCCAAGGTCCTTCATTGAAAAACACTTATTCAAATAGGCCTTTATACTTTCCAAGGATTCTATATCATTTCCCATCAATAGTATGTCATCCACATATAATATGAGAAATGCTACAGAGCTCCCACTCACTTTCTTGTAAACACAGGCTTCTCCATAAGTCTGTGTAAACCCAAACGCTTTGATCATCTCATCAAAGCGAATGTTCCAACTCTGAGATGCTTGCACCAGCCCATAGATTGAGCGCTGAAGCTTGCATACTTTGTTAGCATTCTTAGGATCGACAAAACCTTCCGGCTGCATCATATACAACTCTTCCTTAAGGAAGCCGTTAAGGAATGCCGTTTTGACGTCCATCTGCCATATCTCATAATCATAGTATGCGGCAATTGCTAACATGATTCGGACGGACTTCAGCTTCGCTACGGGTGAGAAAGTCTCATCGTAGTCAACCCCTTGAACTTGTCGATAACCCTTAGCGACAAGTCGAGCTTTGTAGATGGTCACATTACCATCTGTGTCCGTCTTCTTCTTAAAGATCCATTTGTTTTCTATGGCTCGCCGCTCATCGGGCAAGTCAGTCAAAGTCCATACTTTGTTTTCATACATGGATTCTATCTCGGATTTCATGGCTTCTAGCCATTTGTCGGAATCCGGGCCCTCCATCGCTTCTTCATAGTTCGAAGGTTCACCGTTGTCTAACAACATGATTTCTAGGACAGGGTTGCCGTACCACTCTGGTGCGGAACGTGTCCTTGTGGACCTACGAAGTTCAGTAACTTGATCTGAAGCTTCATGAACATTTTCCCGCGCTGCGCTACTTTCTGGTTCGGAAGGGGTGACTATCACCTCATCAAGTTCCACTTTCCTCCCACTCAATTCTTTCGAGAGAAACTCCTTCTCCAGAAAGGACCCGTTCTTGGCAACGAAGATCTTACCTTCGGATCTGAGGTAGAAGGTATACCCAATAGTTTCCTTAGGGTATCCTATGAAGACACATTTTTCCGACTTGGGTTCGAGCTTTTCAGGTTGAAGTTTCTTGACATAAGCATCGCATCCCCAAACTTTTAGAAACGATAGCTTAGGTTTCTTCCCAAACCATAATTCATACGGTGTCGTCTCAACGGATTTCGACGGAGCCCTATTTAAAGTGAATGCGGCAGTCTCTAAAGCATAACCCCAGAATGAGAGCGGTAAATCGGTAAGAGACACCATAGATCGCACCATATCCAATAGAGTGCGATTACGACGTTCGGACACACCATTTCTCTGAGGTGTTCCAGGCGGCGTGAGTTGTGAAACTATTCCACATTTCCTTAAGTGTGTACCAAATTCGTGACTTAAATATTCTCCACCATCATCTGATCGTAAGAATTTTATTTTTCTGTCACGTTGATTCTCAACTTCACTCTGAAATTCCTTGAACTTTTCAAAGGTTTCAGACTTGTGTTTCATTAGGTAGACATACCCATATCTACTTAAATCATCAGTGAGAGTGAGAACATAACGATATCCTCCGCGAGCCTCAACACTCATTGGACCGCACACATCGGTATGTATGATTTCCAATAAGTTGGTTGCTCGCTCCATTGTTCCGGAGAACGGAGTCTTGGTCATCTTACCCATGAGGCATGGTTCGCACGTGTCAAATGATTCGTAATCAAGAGACTCCAAAAGTCCATCTGCATGGAGCTTCTTCATGCGCTTGACACCAATGTGACCAAGGCGGCAGTGCCACAAGTATGTGGGACTATCATTATCAACTTTACATCTTTTGGTATTCACACTATGAACATGTGTAACATCACGTTCGAGATTCATCAAAAATAAACCATTGACCAGCGGGGCATGACCATAAAACATATCTCTCAAATAAATAGAACAACCATTATTCTCGGATTTAAATGAGTAGCCATCTCGAATTAAACGAGATCCAGATACAATGTTCATGCTCAAAGCTGGCACTAAATAACAATTATTGAGGTTTAAAACTAATCCCGTGGGTAGATGCAGAGGTAGCGTGCCGACGGCGATCACATCGGCTTTGGAACCATTCCCGACGCGCATCGTCACCTCGTCCTTCGCCAGTCTCCGTTTATTCCGTAGTTCCTGTTTTGAGTTACAAATATGAGCAACCGCACCGGTATCAAATACCCTGGAGCTACTACGAGTACTGGTAAGGTACACATCAATTACATGTATATCACATATACCTTTGGTGTTGCCGGCCTTCTTCTTGTCCGCTAAGTATTTGGGGCAGTTCCACTTCCAGTGACCACTTCCCTTGCAATAAAAGCACTCAGTCTCGGGCTTGGGTCCATTCTTTGACTTCTTCCCAGTAACTGGTTTACCGGGCGCGGCAACTCCCTTGCCGTCCTTCTTGAAGTTCTTCTTACCCTTGCCCTTCTTGAACTTAGTGGTTTTATTCACCATCAACACTTGATGTTCTTTTCTGATCTCCACCTCTGCTGATTTCAGCATTGAATATACCTCAGGAAAGGTCTTTTCCATCCCCTGCATATTGTAGTTCATCACAAAGCTCTTGAAGCTTGGTGGAAGCGACTGGAGGATTCTGTCAATGACCGCGTCATCCGGGAGATTGACTCCCAGCTGAGACAAGCGGTTATGCAACCCAGACATTCTGAGTATGTGCTCACTAACAGAACTGTTCTCCTCCATTTTACAGCTGAAGAACTTGTCGGAGAAATCATATCTCTCGACCTGGGCATGAGCTTGGAAAACCAGTTTCAGCTCCTCGAACATCTCATATGCTCCATGTTTCTCCAAACGCTTTTGGAGACCCGGTTCTAAGCTGTAAAGCATGCCGCACTGAACGAGGGAGTAATCATCAGCACGCTGCTGCCAAGCGTTCATAACGTCTTGGTTCTTAGGGATTGGTGCATCACCTAGCGGTGCTTCTAAGACATAATCTTTCTTGGCTACTATGAGGATGAGCCTCAGGTTTCGGACCCAGTCCGTATAGTTGCTGCCATCATCTTTCAGCTTGGTTTTCTCTAGGAACGCGTTGAAATTGAGGACAACGTTGGCCATTTGATCTACAATACATAGTGTAAAGATTTTAGACTAAGTTCATGATAATTAAGTTCATCTAATCAAATTATTTAATGAACTCCCACTCAGATAGACATCCCTCTAGTCATCTAAGTGAAACATGATCCGAGTTTAACTAGGCCGTGTCCGATCATCACGTGAGACGGACTAGTCAAGATCGGTGAACATCTCCATGTTGATCGTATCTTCTATACGACTCATGCTTGACCTTTCGGTCCTCCATGTTCCGAGGCCATGTCTGTACATGCTAGGCTCGTCAAGTCAACCTAAGTGTATTGCGTGTGTTCCGAGGCCATGTCTGTACATGCTAGGCTCGTCAACACCCGTTGTATTCGAACGTTAGAATCTATCACACCCGATCATCACGTGGTGCTTCGAAACAACGAACCTTCGCAACGGTGCACAGTTAGGGTGAACACTTTCTTGAAATTATTATAAGGGATCATCTTACTTACTACCGTCGTTCTAAGCAAATAAGATGCAAAAACATGATAAACATCACATGCAATCAAATAGTGACATGATATGGCCAATATCATTATGCTCCTTTGATCTCCATCTTCGGGGCACCATGATCATCTTCGTCACCGGCATGACACCATGATCTCCATCATCATGATCTCCATCATTGTGTCTTCATGAAGTCGTCACGCCAACGATTACTTCTACTTCTATGGCTAACGCGTTTAGCAACAAAGTAAAGTAATTTACATGGCGTTATTCAATGACACGCAGGTCATGCAAAATAATAAAGACAACTCCTATGGCTCCTGCCGGTTGTCATACTCATCGACATGCAAGTCATGATTCCTATTACAAGAATATGATCAATCTCATACATCACATATATCATTCATCACATCTTCTGGCCATATCACATCACATAGCACTTGCTGCAAAAACAAGTTAGACGTCCTCTAATTGTTGTTGCAAGTTTTACGTGGTTTGTAGGTTTCTAGCAAGAACGTTTTCTTACCTACGTATGACCACAACGTGATTTGCCAATTTCTATTTACCCTTCATAAGGACCCTTTTCATCGAATCTGTTCCGACTAAAGTAGGAGAGACAGACACCCGCTGGCCACCTTATGCAACTAGTGCATGCCAGTCGGTGGAACCTGTCTCACGTAAGTGTACGTGTAAGGTCGGTCCGGGCCGCTTCATCCTACAATGCCGCCGAAACAAGAAAAGACTAGTAGCGGCAAGAAGAATTGGCAAACTCAACGCCCACAACTGCTTTGTGTTCTACTCGTGCATAGTAACTACGCATAGGCCTGGCTCATGATGCCACTGTTGGGAATCGTAGCATAATTTTATAATTTTCCTACGCTCACCAAGATGCATCTATGGAGTGTACTAGCAACGAGGGGAAGGGAGTGCATCTACATACCCTTGTAGATCGCGAGCGGAAGCGTTCCAATGAACGTGGATGACGGAGTCGTACTCGCCGTGATCCAAATCACCGATGACCGAGTGCCGAACGGACGGCACCTCCGCGTTCAACACACGTACGGTGCAGCGATATCTCCTCCTTCTTGATCCATCAAGGGGGAAGGAGAGGTTGATGGAGATCTAGCAGCACGACGGCGTGGTGGTGGATGTAGCGGGTCTCCGGCAGGGCTTCGCCGAGCTTCTGCGAGAGAGAGAGAGAGGTGTTGCAGGGGAGGAGGGAGGCGCCGAAAGCGGTAGGTTGCTGCCCTCCCTCCCCCCTTTATATAGGCCCCTGGGGGGCGCCAGCCCTGGAGATGAGATCCAAAGGGGGGGCGGCGGCCAAAACGGGGGAAGGCGTTGCCTTCCCCCCCAAGGGAAGGGGGAACTCCCCCACCCTAGGGTTCCCAACCCTAGGCGCATGGGGGGAGGCCCAAGGGGGCACCCCAGCCCACTAAGGGCTGGTTCCCTTCCACTTTCAGCCCACGGGGCCCTCCGGGATAGGTGGCCCCACCCGGTGGACCCCCGGGACCCTTCCGGTGGTCCCGGTACAATACCGGTAACCCCCGAAACTTTCCCGGTGGCCGAAACTTGACTTCCTATATATAATTCTTCACCTCCGGACCATTCCGGAACCTCTCGTGACGTCGGGGATCTCATCCGGGACTCCGAACAACTTTCGGGTTTCCGCATACACATATCTCTACAACCCTAGCGTCACCGAACCTTAAGTGTGTAGACCCTACGGGTTCGGGAGACATGCAGACATGACCGAGACGCCTCTCCGGTCAATAACCAACAGCGGGATCTGGATACCCATGTTGGCTCCCACATGTTCCACGATGATCTCATCGGATGAACCACGGTGTCGAGGATTCAATCAATCCCGTATGCAATTCCCTTTGTCAATCGGTATGTTACTTGCCCGAGATTCGATCGTCGGTATCCCAATACCTTGTTCAATCTCGTTACCGGCAAGTCTCTTTACTCGTACCGCAATGCATGATCCCGTGACTAACGCCTTAGTCACATAGAGCTCATTATGATGATGCATTACCGAGTGGGCCCAGAGATACCTCTCCATCACACGGAGTGACAACTCCCAGTCTCGATCCGTGCCAACCCAACAGACACTTTCGGAGATACCCGTAGTGCACCTTTATAGTCACCCAGTTACGTTGTGACGTTTGGCACACCCAAAGCACTCCTACGGTATCCGGGAGTTGCACGATCTCATGGTCTAAGGAAAAGATACTTGACATTGGAAAAGCCCTAGCAAACGAAACTACACGATCTTTTATGCTATGCTTAGGATTAGGTCTTGTCCATCACATCATTCTCCTAATGATGTGATCCCGTTATCAATGACATCCAATGTCCATAGTCAGGAAACCATGACTATCTGTTGATCAACGAGCTAGTCAACTAGGGGCTTACTAGGGACACGTTGTGGTCTATGCATTCACACATGTATTACAATTTCCGGACAAAACAATTATAGAATGAATAATAGACGATTATCATGAACAAAGAAATATTATAATAACCATTTATTATTGCCTCTAGGGCATATTTCCAACACCACCAACCGGGACTAAAGGGGGCATTGGTCCCGGTTCGTGGCACCAACCGGGACCAAAGGCCTTTAGTCCCGGTTGGTGCCACGAACCGGGACCTATGAGTTGCCTATATATACCCCATCGCCACAGCAGAGCACTCCACAGTGCTCTGTTTTTTCTAGCCGGCGAGGGGAGGGCATTTGGGTGCTCTAGCTCACCTCCTATGCACATGAGGTGTTCGATGAAATGTCTGAGCCACACTAGTTAATCTTTATCCTCTCGAAACTCGACCTCCGAGCTCCATTTTCCCCGAGATTTGTCTAGGTTTAGCGGTCCGTCACGTCCCGTCCCCGTCTTCACCGCCGTTGATCGCCCGCGCCGATCTCGTCGCCAGCACCACCGTGGTGAGCCTCTTGTTCTTATCTTCTTTCTGAAAGGAAAAAAATTCTTACTTTAGATAGATACTTGTCTAATTTTGTTACTTTTATTATTCCTTCTTATTACATAGTGCGATGGTTTTGGTATCCGCCCCGGTCGGCCCTCGTCCTGTCTATGACTCGGATATGGTATATATATTATCTTTTTATAACTATTTGGTTCATTTATTGTTTATGACAAATATGCCGACCAACGTGACATAGATTTTATTTATCTAGGAGGTGGTTGAACCGGAAATTCTAACCGACCCTATTGTCGAGAGGTCAAATTTAGTTGAAGAAGAAAACAATTACTTGAAGGAAAAAATAAAAAAATTGAGGAGGAGAAGATGATATTGGAGTTGCATGTTGCGGATGTCGTCGATGATCACAAGATCAAGATGGATGCAATGCGCTTGAAGATTAGAAAATATGCCATTCATACCGAGGCTTGGTATCATTATGCCGTTGGATCAATTGTTACCTTGGTTGCGATTATGATCGCATTTGTTTTCGCATTGAAATGTTTTACATAGTTTCAATGTATGGTTTAATTAATTAGATGCTCTGGAGAGCTATATATATGTTGTTAGATGAGAACTATGTATGTACTTTGGTTTTAATGTGATGATGAACTTCTATTAATTTGGTCACTTAATTATCTATTCATGATGTTCTGTAATGGTTTTTGACACACTTAATTATATATAATGCACGCAGATGAACCGGCAATGGATGTACGGCGACAGACACACCTCCGAGTACATTAAGGGCGTGCATATTTTCTCGAAGTGGCTGAGGCAAACAAGCAGAATGGTTTTATGTGTTGTCCATGCCCTATATGTGGGAATACAAAGTCTTACTCTGACCAGAAAATCCTTCACACCCACCTGCTTTACAAGGGTTTCATGCCACACTATAATGTTTGGACGAGGCACGGAGAAATAGGGGTTATGATGGAAGAGGGCGAAGAAGAAGAGGACGATGACAACTATGTGCCCCCTGAATACGGTGATGCTACAACGGGGGAAGATGCTGAAGATCAAGAGGAACCAGACGATGTGCCCAATGATGCTGCAAGGGGGGAAGCTGCTGAAGATCAAGAGGAACCAGTGCCCGATGATGATGATCTCCGTCGGGTCATTGTCGATGCAAGGACACAATGCGAAAGTCAAAAGGAGAAGCTGAAGTTCGATCGCATGTTAGAGGATCACAAAAAAGGGTTGTACCCCAATTGCGAAGATGGCAACACAAAGCTCGGTACCGTACTGGAATTGCTGCAGTGGAAGGCAGAGAATGCTGTGCCTGACAAAGGATTTGAGAAGCTATTGAAAATATTGAAGAAGAAGCTTCCAAAGGATAACGAATTGCCCGACAGTACATACGCAGCAAAGAAGGTCGTATGCCCTCTAGGATTGGAGGTGCAGAAGATACATGCATGCCCTAATGATTGCATCCTCTACCGCCGTGCGTACAAGGATCTGAACGCATGCCCGGTATGCGGTGCATGGCAGTATAAGATCAGATGGGATGACCCTGGTGATGTTGACGGCGAGCCCCCCAGGAAGAGGTTTCTTGCGAAGGTGATGTGGTATGCTCCTATAATACCACGGTTGAAACGTCTATTCATATACGAAGAGCATGCCAAGTTGATGCGATGGCATAGTGAGGACCGTAAGAAAGACGGGAAGTTGAGAGCACCTGCTGATGGGTCTCAGTGGAGAAAAATCAAGAGAAAGTACTGGGCTGAGTTTGCAGCTGACCCAAGGAACGTATGGTTTGGTTTAAGCGCGGATGGCATTAATCCTTTCGGGGAGCAGAGCAGCAATCACAGAACCTGGCCCGTGACTCTATGTATGTATAACCTTCCTCCTTGGATGTGCATCAAGCGGAAGTTCATGATGATGCCAGTTCTCATCCAAGGCCCTAAGCAACCCGGCAACGACATTGATGTGTACCTAAGGCCATTAGTTGAAGAACTTTTACAGCTCTGGAATGGAAACGGTGTACGTACGTGGGATGAGCACAAACAGGAGGAATTTAACCTACACGTGTTGCTGTTTGTAACCATCAACGATTGGCCCGCTCTCAGTAACCTTTCAGGACAGACAAACAAGGGATACCACGCATGCACGCACTGTTTAGATGACACTGAAAGTATATACCTGGACAAATGCAGGAAGAATGTGTACTTGGGCCATCGTCGATTTCTTCCGACCAACCATCAATGTCGAAAGAAAGGCAAGCATTTCAAAGGCGAGGCAGATCACCGGAAGAAGCCCGCCATGCGTACCGGTGATCACGTACTTGCTATGGTCAATGATTTACACGTAATCTTTGGAAAGGGTCCCGGCGGACTAGCTATTTCGAATGACACTGAGGGACACACACCCATGTGGAAGAAGAAATCTATATTTTGGGACCTACCCTACTGGAAAGAGCTAGAGGTCCGCTCTTCAATCGACGTGATGCACGTGATGAAGAAACTTTGCGTGAACCTGCAAGGCTTCTTGGGCGTGTATGGGAAGACAAAAGATACACCTGAGGCACGGGAGGACCTGCAACGTTTGCACGAAAAAGACAGCATGCCTCCGAAGCAGTATGAAGGTCCTGCCAGCTACGCTCTTACGAAAGAAGAGAAAGAAATCTTCTTTGAATGCCTGCTCAATATGAAGGTCCCGACTGGCTTCTCGTCGAATATAAAGGGAATAATAAATATGCCAGAGAAAAAGTTCCAGAACCTAAAGTCTCATGACTGCCACATGATTATGATGCAACTGCTTCCGGTTGCATTGAGGAGGCTTCTACCGGAAAACGTCCGATTAGCCATTGTGAAGCTATGTGCACTCCTCAATGCAATCTCTCAGAAGGTGATCGATCCAGAAATCATACCAAGGCTAAGGAGTGATGTGGCGCAATGTCTTGTCAGTTTTGAGCTGGTGTTCCCACCATCCTTCTTCAATATCATGACGCACGTCCTAGTTCATCTAGTCGACGAGATTGTCATTCTGGGGCCCGTATTTCTACACAATATGTTCCCCTTTGAGAGGTTCATGGGAGTCCTAAAGAAATATGTCCGTAACCGCGCTAGGCCAGAAGGAAGCATCTCCATGGGCCATCAAACAGAGGATGTCATTTGGTTTTGTGTTGACTTCATTCCTGGCCTTAAGAAGATAGGTCTCCCTAAATCGCGGTATGAGGGGAGACTGACTGGAAAAGGCACGCTTGGAGGGGACTCAATAATATGCAGGGACGGATATTCTTGGTCTCAAGCACACTACACAGTTCTACAGAACTCTACCTTGGTGACCCCGTATGTCGATGAACACAAGAACAGTCTGCGCTCCAAACACCCGGAGCAGTGTGACGACTGGATTACATGTGAACACATCAGGACTTTCAGCAGTTGGTTGGAAACACGTCTCAGAGGTGACACCACTGTTTGTGATGAGTTGTACTCGTTGTCCAGGGGACCATCTTCGACTGTATTGACTTACAAAGGATACGAGATAAATGGGAATACATTTTACACGATCGCCCAAGACCAAAAGAGCATCAACCAAAACAGCGGTGTCCGCTTTGATGAAGCAACCGAGAGGGGAAAAGACACATATTATGGTTACATAATGGACATATCGGAACTTGACTACGGACATGATTTTAAGGTCCCTTTGTTTAAGTGCAAATGGGTCAATCTGTCAGGAGGCGGGGTACAGGTAGACCCATAGTACGGAATGACAACAGTGGATCTGAACAATCTTGGGTACACTGACGAACCGTTCGTCCTAGCCAATGATGTGGCACAGGTTATCTATGTGAAGGACATGTCTACCAGGCCGAGAAAAAGAAAAAGATAAGAAAGCGAATACATCATACGATGAGCCAAAGCGCCACATAGTTCTTTCAGGAAAAAGGGACATTGTGGGAGTGGAGGGCAAGACAGACATGTGTGAAGATTATGAAAAATTTCATGAAATTTCTCCCTTCAAAGTCAAGGCTGACCCAAGCATCCTGATAAACGATGAAGATTATCCATGGTTACGGCGCAATAAGCAAATGACACAAGCGAAGAAAAAGTGAAGACTTCCTCCCGCAACTATTATGATGATACCATGCCAACTTTGTCATAGACGAGTATGATACCATTGTCCGTTTTGTACACGAAGTGCATCTAGTTTTTGCCGTAACCCTCTCAACTTTCTTGCACATGCTATGTGGATGAAATGAGGATACCATGCCAACTTTCAACCTTTTCAGCGTTCATTTGAAATGCTTTTCAATTTTAGGGTCTTATAGCTCAAAATAATTAGTAAATGCATGAAAAATAACAAGCCAAAAATTAAAAATTATGCCACCTACTGGGCCACCACGCCTGAATACGATTAGAAACCCATCCATGGGCCTGGATGCAGGCCTGCAGAAGGCCCAGTAGGCCCACAGGCATGTACAGAGAGGTTACGCCCGTAAGCCTGCTTTAGAGAGGAGCTCGACAGCTCAGGCGCACCACACCTTATAAAAAGGTGCGGCTCTCTCTCTGCTAGCAAGGTGGGACTAAACTCCCACCACCACGCCGCTATGCAAGGCCATTGGTCCCGGTTGGTGGCACGAACCGGGACCAATTCCACCCTTTGGTCCCGGTTGGTGCTACGAACCGGTACTAATGAGGCTGTGGCCCCACGAGCACCTTTAGTACCGGTTCGTGGCACGAACCGGTACTAGAGTTTCTTACTAAGCAGCTTTTTAGTCCCACCTCGCTAGCTGAGAGGCACTAGGAGCGGTTTATAAGCCCTGAGTGCAGAGACGATGAAGAAGAGGCGCAATGCTCACCTCCACGTTGCTTAGCTTCGAGCCTTGAGGAATAAGGTAGACTGCACGGAGCTATCACTACTGGAATCAGCTAATTTGCCATCTGCCAGCTCTTTGCCGTCTGCTAGCTGACGGCAAAGAAGCTCTTTGCCATCAGCTACCCAAAAGCAGACGGCAAAGAAATGGCAGACGGCAAAGAAGCTCTTTGCCATCGGCGAGCTCTTTGCCGTCTGCCAGCAGACGGCAAAGAATCTTTGCCGTCCGATGGCAGACGGCAAAGAGAGAGGTGGCCCCCACCCCCCGCCCATTTGGAAAAAACTTAACGCCCCACCTCTTTGCCGTCTGCCAGCAGACGGCAAAGAGGCAAAAGGGCGGACGGCAAAGAGTGGCGGACGGCAAAGAGAAGACTACCTAACGGCCCGTACCCCCCCGCCCGTTACTCTCTGTTCTCTCCCTCTCTCCTCGCCGACGCGCCCCGCCACCACATCCCACCCCACCGCCGCCGCCGCCCGCCGCGCGCCGCCGCCCCCACCACTCGCCGCCGCCCGGTCGCCCCACCACCCGCCGCCCCACCGGCCCCCCGCCCCGTCGCCACTGCGCCCGGCGCCGTCGCCCCCGCCGCCCCGCGCCGTCGCCCCCGCCGCCCCGCCGCCCCGGCCCCCCCGCGCCCCACCGCCCCGGCCCCCCCGCCGCCCCGGGGCCCCGCCGCCCCACCGCCCCGTCGCCCCCCCGCCCCGGCCCTCCCGCGCCCGCCCTCCCGCGCCCCACCGCCCCGGGCCCGGCGCCGCCGCCCCAGGCCGCCCCGCACCCCTCCTCCACCGGCCACCTCCTCCACCGCCCCGCCCCCCTCCTCCACCGGCCACCTCCTCCACTGGCCCTGCCCAAGTGAGCTCTACCTCCTCTTTTTTTCCTTTTTTCTGTTTTTTAGTTTTAGGTTTATGTTTAGTTTAGATTTAGTTTTAGTTTTAGGTTTAGTTTTAGTTTAGTTTTAGGTTTAGATTTAGTTTTTTCCTTTTTTTTCTGTTTTATTAGTTTTAGGTTCATGTTTAGTTTAGATTTAGTTTTAGTTTTAGTTTTAGTTTTAGTTTTAGATTTAGGTTTAGTTTTAGGTTTTGTTTAGTTTGAGGAAAGAAGAAGAAGAAGAAGAGAAAAAGAGGAGAGGAGGAGAAGAAGAAGAGGAAAAAGGAAAGGAAGAAGAAGAAGAGGAGGAGGAGAAGAAAAAAGAAGAAGAGGAAGAAGAAGAAGAAAAAAGAGGAGAGGAGGAGAAGAAGAAGAGGAAAAAGGAAAGGAGGAAGAAGAAGAAGAAGAAGAAGAAGAAGAAGGAGGAAAAAAAGGAAGAAAAGGAAGAAAAGGAAGAAGAGGAAGAAGAAGAAAAGGAAAAAACACCGACCCGACACGGCACCCCGACCCCGACGCGACACGGCACCCCGACCCCTAGACCCCGACCCCGACGCGACACGGCACCCCGACCCCTAGACCCCGACCCCGACACCCCGACCCCGACCCCGACCCCGAGCCTGACCCGACACCCCGACCCCGACACCGACACGGCACCCCGACCCCGACCCGGCACCCCGACCCGACACCCCTAGACCCCGACCCCGACACCCCGACCGCGACCCCGACCCCGACACCCCGACCCCGAGCCTGGCCCGACACCCCGACGCCGACACCGACACGGCACCCCGACCCCGACCCGGCACCCCGACCCGACACCCCGACCCCGAGACCCCGACCCCGACACCGACACGACACCCCGACACCGACACCCTGACACCACACCCACCCTTACCCCGACACCGACACGGCACCCCGACCCCGACCCGGCACCCCGACCCGACACCCCGACCCCGAGACCCCGACCCCGAGCCTGACCCGACACCCCGACCCCGAGACCCCGACCCCGACCCGGCACCCCGACCCCAAGACCCCGACCCCGAGCCTGACCCGACACCCCGACCCCGACACCGACACGGCACCCCGACCCCGACCCGGCACCCCGACCCGACACCCCGACCCCGAGACCCCGACCCCGACCCCAACCCCGACACCCCGACCCCGAGCCTGACCCGACACCCCGACTCCGACACCGACACGGCACCCCGACCCCGACCCGAGACCCCGACCCCGACCCCGACACGGCACCCCGACACCGACACGACACCCCGACCCCCGACACCTCCCGAAAAGGTGTTCTTTGGCCTTCCAGAAGCCGACGGGGTCATATATTTGTGAATTATTAGTTAGGTCATATATTTTTCGATTTTGTTATGAAAAACATCATATATAATTGTGTTGATCGGGTAGTTTTAAATGTGCAGTTGTTTCATCGCTACGAGCAGGCTCAACAGGCGACCCAAGTATTCTATCTACCGTGGGCCTGCCAAACTAATCCAAATCTGAAAGGTTGGGATGTCGTTTATGAAGTGCCCCCACGTGCTAGACTATCTCCCCCAAAGGAAGAGGATTATGAACCTCACATTAACCCAGACACATATGAAGGAGAATTCTTCCAAGAGACACGTCTTTCCAAAAAGCGTTTCAAGAACCGCTATACTTCACCCCAAAACATTGAAGTAGACAGCGACAGTGAATCCGACATCACCCCAGAGGAGGAACAAGAAGAGCTGGAACAAGAAGAGGTTACTGCTGCGGATGACCTGTCATTGCTTGACCGATTACGTCAAGGTGGCCTTCCACATGTTGATGCCACTGAACCCTATGAGCCAGTCATTGATTATAGTGATGATGATGATTATGCATTTATTGATGATACTGATCGAGATTATTAGTAGTGTCAGGTATTAAATTTTTTTATGTTGTACTTGATGATGATACACTTAAGTGATACACATATTATTATTCATGTCGGTCTTTTTTTTATGTTGTACTAATTTCGTTTACTGTTTGTCATGGCAGGTGTTGAAAGATGGTGGGCGCTGGTCGGGAGCGCGCCAAGGCCCCTTCTTCGTCGGCGCGTGGTCTGAGGTCTTCCATTCCAGACGCACCTCTCCGCCGAGCGTTGCTGGACAGTATGGCCACACCGCCGGGCCCTTCTTCATCGACCGCGGTGCCCAGCAGGGGACGAGGTAGGAAGAGAGGAGGTGGGGCACGTGGTCGTGGGAGAGGAGGTAGGGTGACTGCTACGGCGCCTTCCTCGCCGCCACCCCCAGCTGTTTCACCCGAGCATGTGACTGCTAGGGTGGACTCGTCCGAGGAGGAGGCTACACGGACTCCGGTCCACGAGCCTCCGGTCCACGGGTCTTGGGCCCACGAGCCTCGGGTCGACTGGCCTTCGGCCCACGAGAGTTCGGCCCACGAGACCCCGGAGGAGCACACGTCCGGATGGGGTACCTAGCCGGATCAGCCCGAGGAGCCGAGTGGCCATGCTGATGATGGCGGGGAGCCGACTGATCTTGAGGAGGAGGGGGCACCGTCTACCAGCGTGGTGCTACACGGCTCCCGTCCGTGCCGGCGACCCGCGAGCAGAGGTGGTTGATTTTCCCTGATGGGGAGAGGTACGTAAGTGCATTTAATATTTTTGTACCTTGTGCATTCACGTTTCTTCAAATAACTAATGCGTTGGCCTTGTCGTGCTGCAGGGGTTGGGACCACCATCATAGTGTCCGCCGGCCCAACTCCGTCCTTGGAGTTCTTTGCCGACAAAACTTCCCGGGGTTTGTCACGTTGCCTGGTGAGGGTCGGCTTCCAGAGCTTGGATTGAGCTGGGAGCACTACGTGGCTGCCCCGGCCCCGCCGGATGAGATTATCGACGGTGTCGTGTGCGACACGAGGGCAGACATGGTGATCAGAAAGTTCTGGGTAATTTCTCCTTTACACATTTAAAAATCTTCAACTAGCTAGTTATTAATTTTACTAATCAATATTGTCTCATTTGATTGCAGGCATTCTACAGGTGTGAGGAGGGATACGAGGAGGACGCGGCACATGTTATCGAGGACGTCTGCAAGCGCCTACTCCAGAACTTACGGCACGAGGCTCGGGTGCAGGCTGTTCGAGACTACTACGCCTTGCGTGGTATCGAGAAGACTAAGCCGGCGTGCCGCGATAAGTTCCTGAGTAAGGAGCAGTACATGAAGGTAATTCTTAAGGCCTTCTACTTAAGTTCCTTCATTTAGTAATTCTTAGCCGTAGCGCTCAAGTTTCTATTTGCTAACTTAGGAGCCTCCAAGATGGTGTGCGGATCGGATGGATTGTTGGGAGGTGTTGGTCGATGAGTGGTGCTCAAAAGAATGGCTAGCCCTCCACAACGAGGCCAAGGACAAACGTGCCCAAATGGAAGGTGTGCCACACCATCAAGGCAGCTCCAACTTATATCAGTTCGGGCGCAACTGGGTATGTGGTTTGCTTCATGATTCATGCAATTCATTCATCATGCTAGCTTGAGCCCTTTAATTACTAATTTTCATTGTTTCTCTCTTTCAGGCACGCCACAATAAGGTGGATAAGGTGCCAGAGGTGTACGACCTGTATGCCATGGCCCACACTGCCTCTTTCAAGAAAGTCAAGGCTTTCTCTCAGTCTAACCTCGATGATGCAAACAACTTTACCAACATCTCCTCCCACAACAAGCTCGTGAGATATAGAGATGAGGGGAAGGCGAGGAAAGGGGAGGACTTTAACCCGAGCCAGGGTCCCATTGATCCAGAGCTGGTGATGATATCTGGTGGCGGGAGGTCCCATGGCTCCATAGCCATTGGAGATGGACTTATCTGTTGTCCTAGCACTCTCCCGGAGATCAAGGCGCGCCAGTCGAGCTCCGCTCCTGAGATAAGGCCTCGTTAACGGCCAGTGCAACTCGCCATCAAGGTTAGTGATACGTACTCAGTTATCTTTCTCCATTACATTGTGTGCGCTTCCATCAATGATTACAAATGGTCATGTGAGTGGTGTTGCAGGCTGCTATACAGAGTGAGAGAGATAGAACGGAGAAACTTCTGGTGGAGGCGGCAGAGAGGCAGCGGGAGTCGGAGGAGAGGATGACAAAGATGATGGAGGAGGAGAGGGCACGGAATGACATGCAGGCAAGGGCCATATACGAGCTCCTTGTGGTAAGTTTCTTCTGCAGATTAGCCAAAACATTCATGTAGTGTTTGTCTCATTACTAACTAGTATGACTGAGTCGTCAAAACCAAATGTGCAGTCTGTGTGCGAGAAGACAGGTCAGACCGCTCCGCCGATGCCAGTGATTGCTCCTGGGACCACGGTGAGTTTTATTTGAATGGACATTACTTGCTAGTCTTAACATTTGAGTGTCATCATGCTAACAAGACATTGGAAATGATCTTTGGTGCAGCGTAACTCCAGACAAGCATCGCACGATCCTTCTCCAGCTACCGAAACGAGCCAGCCCGCTCCTACACCTCCTGGATCTTGGTAAGTTTATCAAGTGCTTTGCTTAACACATGCATAAAGACCTAGACTTAGCTTTATTTCCTCCAATGCTTACCATAATGACCTAGACTTAGCTTCTTCTCCTCCAAAATGACTTAATAAGCTTACTAACCTCCAAAACCATCCATTTTACCTAAGTTAGCTCTAAAACGATCTGTACTTAGCTTACTTATGTCAAAAATTGCATAATTCGCTTAGTTAGCTCATAGATGATCCATTTTACGTAAGTTAGCTCTAAAATGACCCATTTTACCTAGGTTAGCTTATAAATGATCCAGTTCATCCAAGTTAGCTCAAAAATGACCCATTTAACCTAGATTAGCTCCTAAATGATCCATTTTACCTACGTTAGCTTTAAAATGACCCATTTCAACTAGGTTAACTCCAAAATGACCCATCTTACCTAGCTTATCTCATAAACGATCCATTTCAACTAATTTAGCTCATAAACGATCCATTTCACCAAGTTAGCTAAAAAACGATCCATTTCACCTAAGTTAGCTCTTAAATGATCCATTACACCTAAGTTAGCTCAAAAAGATCCATTTCAACTAAATTAGCTCATAAATGATCCATTTCACCTAAGTTAGCTCAAAAACGATCCATTTCAACTAAGTTAGCTCATAAATGATCCATTTCACCTAAGTTAGCTAAAAAACGATCCATTTCACCTTAGTTACCTCAAAAACGATCCATTTGACCTTAGTTAGCTCATAAACGACCCATTTCAACTAAGTTAGCTCATAAATGATCCATTTCACCTTAGCTAGCTCATAAATGACCCATTTCAACTTAGTTAGCTCATATATAATCCATTTCACGTAAGTTAGCTCATAAATGACATACTCTTCTTGTTCTAGTCTTCTTCTTGTTCTACTCTTCTTGTTCTAGTCACCTATTTCTAACTTTCTTATTTTGCCATTTTGCAGATTTCATTCACTTCATGGAAGCTACTCTTCTTGTTCTAGTCTTCTTGTTTATGTATGGATGGAACTTTGTTTATGTATGAAGGCTCTTTGTGATATGAATGGAACTTTGTTTATGTATGAAGGAACTTTGTTTATGTATGAAGGAACTTTGTTTATGGATGGAACTTTGTTTATGTATGAAGGAACTTTGTTTATGGATGGAATTTTGTGATATGAATGCCTGTGAAATATATCTATATATGTCATATATATTTGTTGTGAAAATTGTTGGATTTAATAAAAACAGAAAAAAGAGCCAATATGCAGGCTCTTTGCCGTCTGCCACCGACGGCAACGGGCTCTTTGCCGTCTGCCGCGGACGGCAAAGAAGACACGTGGCATCCAGCTGTGCTTCCTGGGAGCTGACCCATTTGATCAGTTTGCCTACAGTGGCAGACGGCAAAGAGTAAACGAGTTTGCCGTCAGCGGCGGACGGCAAAGGCCTGCCATGTAGTGACGTGTAGATGACATCATATGGCGGACGGCAAAGACAGTAGAAAGTTTGCCGTCCGCTGGCGGACGACAAAGGCATTAGAAAGTTTGCCGTCCGCGACGGACGGCAAAGGCCTGTCGTTAGCCACTTAACGGACTGAGAGCACAATTATTGTCGTCCGCCCTCTTTGCCGTCCGCGGCGGACGGCAAAGGGCCTTTGCCGTCAGCCGCCAGGAAGCAGACGGCAAAGTAGCTGTTTACCGTAGCCTACTTTGCCGGAGCCTTTTGCCGTCCGCCGTTCATGCCTTTGCCGTCCGCCATGGCAGACGGCAAAATAGTTGATTCCTGTAGTGTATGTGCAGTGCAGTCTACACTATTCCGAAAGGCTTGAAGCTAATCAACGAGCATTGCACCTCTTTTTTATTTTTAATAACTTATTACAACTCCGGACTTCTTGTGTTATGACAAAATAAAATAAACTTTAATAGAAAAAAGAATTATCATAAAGAACTTTTTTGATAGAAACTTTAATAGCGAAAAGAATTATCATAAAGTAAAATAAATAAGTAATTAGAAACAAAATAAAATAAAATAAATAAGTTTTTTGTTGTAAGTAGAAACAAAACAAAATAAATAAAGCAAACAAGAAAACAAAAAAACTAAATACCGCAAAAAGAATTTTCATAAATAACTTTTTTTGATAGAAACTTTAATAGCAAAAGGAATTATCATAAAGTAAAATAAATAATTAATTAGAAACAAAATAAAATAAAATAAATAAGTTTTTTGTTGTAAGTAGAAACAAAACAAAATAAATAAAGCAAAAAAGAAAACAAAAAAACTAAATACAGCAAAAAAAATTGTTGGGGCGCTGACCGTTGGGCCTTCCAACCCTCAGGTTTGCAAATACAGACCCAGAAGGGCTAGAAGGCTCAACGGGCAGCGCGCCAAAGTTAGGCCCTGAAGCTTGCTATAGAGAGGAGTTCGAGACAGCAGCCGCGCCGCGGCTTTTAAACTGGTGCGGGCGCCCCTCAGCTAGCGAGGTGGGACTAAACTTTTGGCCGCGACGCGGGCAGCAAGAGGCCTTTGGTCCCGGTTGGTGCCACCAACCGGGACTAAAGGGGTGCATTGGTACCGGTTCGTGGCACCAACCGGGACCAATGCCCCCCCTTTAGTCCCGGTTGGTTCCACCAACTGGGACCAAAAGCCGCCGCTTCCCGCCCTTTGGACTGCTGAAAAGAGGGCTTTAGTCCCGGTTGGTGGCACCAACCGGGACTAATGCCTACCTTTAGTCCCAGTTGGTGCCACGAACCGGGACTAAAGGCTTTGCTATATAAGCAAACACTTAGGAAATTTTTCAGAGTTCATCTGCAGTTTGCCCCGATGACGCCGACGCCCCCAGGCTGCCCCGACGCCGCCCGCCGCCCCGACGCCGCCAGGCTGCCCCAACGCCGCCCGCCGCCGTCGCCCGTGCCCGTCGTCGCCGTTGCCTTTGCCCGCGCCCTCGCCGTCAGCCGCGCCCCTGCCCCGACGCGCGCCACCCCGTCCCGTCCCCGTCGTCGCCGTCGCCCTGCCCCGCCCTTCGCCGCCGTCGCCCCCTACCCCGAGCGCGCGCCCACTGCCCCGTCGCCATCCTCGCCGCCGACCCCGCGGTCCTCCTCACCTTGGTCCGGCCGGCGCCCTTTTTTCATATATATGCTTGTTTTTTTCATATATATGCTTGTTTTTTCATATATATGATGATATGTTCATGTATGAGTATATGTATGTATATATGTTCTCTGTGTATATATATGTTCATGTATATATGCAAAAGATAGATTTTTAGAAAAGTTCAGATTTTTTTCTGTTCATAGATTTTTTTGGTGATATTAATTATTGTAGAATATGCAAATGTTTGTATTATTCATCTGAACAATGCATTAGGCAAAACCTTTACTTTTTTCGAAATTTTCTATTTGAACATTTTTTTATGAATGAGAGGAAAAAGGAAAATAAGAAGAGGATGAAAGGAGAAGAAGAGGAGAGGAAGAAGAGGAGAAATAAATAAGAAGAGGAAAAAAGAAGAAAAAGAAGAGGAGAAGAAGAAAGGAATAGAAGAGACGAAGAAAAAATAGAAAAAATTCTATTTTTTATTCTTCTCTCCTCTATTCCTTTTTTCTTCTCCTCTTTTTTTTCTTCTTTTTTTTCTTCGATCTTCTCCTCTATTCCTTTTCTTCTTCTCCTCTTTTTATTTCTTCTTCGTTTTCTTATGTTTTATCGGGTCTGTCGTCGTTGATATACCCCTCTCCCGATAACTTCAACACGAGGGGGGGTCGATATACCCCCTCCCCGATAATATTATTTTCCCATGTACGTATGTCGTCGTTGTTGATATAACCCCCTCCCGATATATAACTTCAACACGTGGGGGGGGGGTTGATATACCCCCTCCCCGATAACATTATTTTCCCATGTATGTATGTCGTCGTTGTCGATATATATAACTCCCTCCCAGATAACTTCGACATGATGGACGGTCGATATTTATACCCCCTCTCGACCGTGATAACTTATACCACGGGAGCACCCCCCTGCCCTCTCACTCGACCAAAACTCTCGAGGACACCCAAACCCTAGAAAAAAACGATGTCGGTCTCCTACCCCCTCCCGCCGCGCCCCTACCCTTGAAGCGTTGCCGAGGCCACCCCAAACCCGGAATAAGCTAGGTCTACGTTTGCACTAATATATCCACCTGCTGTCATGTTTGTGTAATAATTGCCATGTTGTAATATTTGCAGAAACAATGGAGCACGGACGAGATGAGCAAGCAGAAGAGGTGTTGGGGGACATAATCTTAGCCGGAGGTGATATCTTGTCGTATCTTAACGACAATGATGGTCTGGAAGAGCAGGGTGAAGAAGCAGGATACGGTGATCGAAGAGTGGAGGAGGAAAGACATGATTATGGTGGCTCCGGTGACCCAATGCTGGTGCAAGAAGGAGCCCGTGGTGACGGCTCCGGTGACCGAACAGAGTCCGGCCAGGTAAATATATTAGTTAAGCCTGTGCTGACTAGCTAATTGATGCATTCATTGTTTTGGTATGTACACATATTAATTAACACTCGTCTTTCTTCTTTTTTCTAGCCCTCCAGATCGAGCACAACTTCGGTAAAGAGACGAGGCCCGAAGAGAAAGTTGCGCTCGGATGAAAGGTTTGAGATCACAGCAATCGCGCGCGACGGCCAACCGATTGAACCCATCCGGACAAAGGATGCATTTGCTGCTCAGTGCGGGGTTCTAGTTAGGGACAAGATCCCGATCAGCATCCACCAATGGTATAAGCCTAAGAAGGAAGACCCTGAGGTGTCTTATGTCAATGATATGCAGAAAGATGATCTTTGGACTGAGCTGAAGGCAAATTTCACCCTACCGCCAGAGGAGGATCCGGAGAAGCCAGTTAAAGAGCAATTAATCAAGTCTCATGCTCTTAAGAAGATGGCAGACCTATTCAGGAGGTGGAAGAATGAGCTGAAAACGTTTGTCGACAAAGAAGAGACACCAGAATTCATCCGCCGGTATGAGAAGATCAGAGATCACTGGCCCGCATTTGTGGCCCACAAGACATCGGAAAAGAGTAAGAAGATGTCAGCGACAAACAAGAAGAATGTTGCGAAGAAGAAGCTTCACCATCGCACGGGGTCAGGTGGCTACCTCAAAACCCGACCTAAGTGGGCCAAGGCTGAGAATGATCTGCTTGAAAAAGGGATCGAACCACAGACAATGAACTGGACAGACCGTTGCCGGACTTGGTTCTTCGGGGCTGGCGGAACCTTGGACCCTGTATCAGGGAGGTGCATTTGGACGAACGAGCTTTTGAGAATACCAGTCAAGAAGATTCAGCAATATATCGATGCAGCGCAGGAAGGGACGTTCGTTCCAGACAGAGAGAACGACGAGCTCAGAATGGCCCTCGGAAACCTGAGCACCCTGGACGGACATGAGGCACGCCAGGCTCCGTTCCGTGGAAGGCTGGTTTTCCGGACGCGGGCGGTTACAAAAGCCAGGAGAGGAGGAAAAAAGTGGAGCAGATCCAAATTCAGAAGCTGCACGAAAGGGTTCAAGCGCTAGAGGAACGAGACGGCAATCGACATGCCGAAACTACCCCCGAAGCTACACCGCCATCTCAGCAGAGAAGCAGCGTGGCTTAAGCAGCGTGGCTTCCACCGAGCTGCTTCAGCTGGAGCATGTCTTGACGGCTCCTGCTAGCTACCCCGTGGATGCTATCACGGAGTCTCAACATTGCCACCTTATGGCGGAATGGCAGAACTTCAAAGTCAAGGCGGCTGTTGGCTCTGTTTTACCTCCTGAACCCGGCGAGACCTACCACTGCCGGCCAATTCCAGAAGGATATGCTAGGGTGATGGTGGATGAAATAACGGAGGGATTTGAGGAGCTCCAGCTTGACCACCCTACTGGTGAAGGGGAGACTCGGCTGGGTTCTGCTCTGAAGACTCCATGCCTATGGCGGAAGGAGCTCATCAACCTTCCGAACTGGACGGCTCCGGCGAGTAAGGGCACTCCGCCTCCTCCTCTGGCGAGTGATCAGGGCACTCAGCCTCCTTCTCCGGCGCGTGGCGGCACTCCGCCTCCTTCTCCGCCTGCGCCGGCGCGCCAGAGCAGCCAGCCTCCTCCTTCTCCGCCTCGTCAGCAAGGGCGGAAGAGACCCACCGCCGCTCCGGCTGCTCCGGCGCGTCGTAGTCCTTCTCCTCCGCCTCGTAAGCAAGGAAAGAAGATAGCCGCAGCCGCTCCGTCTGCTCTGCCGGCGTCTAGCAGTACAGCTGCCAGAGGCGGGAGGCAATACAGATTTGGTCCTTCTCTGAAGACTCCAGAGAAGTTACCATACGAGAGGACCGAGGAGGAAACCAGGAAGATCGTGCGAGCCGAAGTGACAAACTTCTTTGAAGGGGTGAAAGCAAAGAAACATCCACCTCCGGAGGAGAAGGTAGATCCGGTGAAAGCAAAGCGCACTCTGGCTGCCCTGACAAAACCACCAAAGTCTCCACCGAGAGGCAATTATGAGCGCATTCTTGCAAAGACATATGCCGAAGCAGAGCGGTCGGGAAGTACTGTCAGTGATCAAAGGTTAAAAGAAGGACGAGCTGGGAAAAAAATTGCCCAGCTCGGCGAACAAGCGAACCAATCGTGCCCCCCGCTCAAGGTGTCAAAAGACATCGTCGCTAATGATCCGAGGATGGTGGCCGGTTATAGCAATCTTGGAGATTACCTGCCCGACGATGTACATTATGAAATCATGGAGGTCGACGAACACAAATATCATTACGGGAAGCCTCTCGTCAAAGATGAAAGATCTCTAACAACGATGATGCGAAGATTACATGATTGGTACATGAAAACCTGCAGGGAGTCTGATGGGATGAATACTTTGACGCTGAGAGTTAAACCGGAGCATGACCTCGTTGGAATTGAACCGTTGAATGTTCCATTTGAGGAGTTCTTCCAGTTTTTCAATCAAAAGCCCCTCGATAAACCAACGATCACTTACTACTGTCTGTAAGTAGTACTACTTCTGTCATTAAGTCTCTCTATATATGTCAGCTCTTTCATTGCATGTATTTATAATTATCCTCACTATATTATGCAGATTGAAGATCGCCGAATTGAAGAAAAGACAAATCGGTGATATTGGGTTCATTAACAAAAATCTCATAGATGCATATACGGTTGAAAAACATGCCAAAGAAGCCGAGGTCAACTTGCTACGATCGTTGGTATTAAACCAAAACAAAGATATAATACTCTTTCCTTACAACTTCAAGTGAGTGTTACTGTCTTGTGCATATTTGGTTTCCCTTATTAGTCCAGTTTATGGTAATGTAATTGATGAGTTATGCATGCATGCGCAGCTTCCACTATATTCTCCTAGAGATTAAGCTTGAGCAGGGAGTAGTAACCGTCTTAGACTCGAGACGAAAAGATCCCCAGGACTATGCGAACATGACTCAAATGCTCGAGAAGTAAGTTAAATCGATCATTATCCACCATATCATCAACTTTGTTCATTTCCTGATATCAAGTAATTGTTTTCTTTGTCTGGCAGGGTTTGGAGAAAATTCACCACAAAAGCTCCGGGACTGCCGAAGAAGCTGCAATTTAAACACCTAAAAGTAAGTACTATAGTAGCATGTTCCGCGCATCTCCTAGTGATTCAAGCGCTAGTTTCATCAATACCATTTAGCATGCTTTCTTATCAATTTGATTGACCTCTATTTATTGTAAAGTGGTTGTGGCAGGAAGCCGGGAATAATTACTGTGGATACTACGTTTGCGAGTCCATCCGCTATACGACCTGTGAGCGGGGCTACTCTGACAAACAATATGAAGTGCGTAAGCAATAATATTCACAATTTTATTTTATTACCATCATTTCTGTTGAGTTTAATTTATTCATATATATATATGTATTGACCCCCTTCTTCAAATTATATGTTTCGGAAGCGGGATGAACTCCTAGCACCAGATCGTATGCGAGCAATTCAAGAGGAATTGGCGGCATTCTTCCTTGACCACGTGATCGCTGAAAACGGAGAATACTATGTGGACCCTGTGTTCTTACAATTTAATTAGGAGATTGTATTGTAAGAGATAATTATTGTATATATGTAGCCGGTAGTGTCGGATAGATATACGAGAACTTGTTGTTCGACCAATCTCTCGGAGAAGGAGAGGTGGTCGATATCACTTCTCTCTGTATGCATATGTTCATGACGATCTTCTGTTTCCTTCATTTGATTACTAGCTAGCGTGTCTAGTCCTCTCCATACGTATATAGTACGTAGCGTCGACCAAGCACGGAGATAAGAGAGGACACTTCTCTCTATTAATTAGCTAGCTAACACAATATATGAAACACCTAAATTAACCCCCCCAAAACCACCAACCCCCCCCCCTCAAAAAAAACCCAGCCCCTGAAATGCTGACGCATGGATTCCTATTGGTCCCGGTTGGTGACACCAACCGGGGCAAAAGGCCCTGCCTATTGGTCCCGGTTGGTGGCACCAACCGGGACAAAAGGCCTTGCCTATTGGTCCCGGTTGGTGGCAACAACCGGGACCAAAGGCCCCCCTGCCTGGGCTAGCAGCAGCGGCCACGTGGAGGACCTTCTGTCCCGGTTCGTGTAAGAACCGGGACTAAAGGGTTAGGGCTTTAGAAACGACCCTTTAGTCCCGGTTCGAAAACAGGGACAAAAGGCCCTTACAAACCGGGGTAAAAGCCCGATTTCCTACTAGTGAGACTAAGTCAAGAGTGAATCAAGTTGATCAACTCACAAAGCGTAGAAGATGTATCAAGAGGGATCAAGTGATCCCATGGTATGGTAAGCATTGTCCATTGCACTTTGTGTACTAACCCATGGTCTATGTGAGAGTTCTATGTGGGGTTAGGTACGTGTCCATGGGCTTGCGTCAAGAGGAAGATATCATACAACTCATGGAAAGGATGACATCAAGTGGTGATCGTCATCAAGATTGCCATGTGCAATTTCAAGTGGAGCATCACGAAGAGATCAAGTTATTGAAGCTTGCCATCCATTGTGGGGTCAATGGACTTGTGAAGATGTGCCGAAGAGTGGCTCACCCATAGTGGAGTATGGGGGAGCAATAATCTAGTCTCCATCGACCCAAAGCAATCAAGAAAGGTGGTCCATCTTGAGGAGGACAAGATCATCATCATCTAGCTCAAGTGGATCATGTGCAAGGCAAAGGTTTGCCCTTGATAGGTTTTCTATTTTACCGGTCTCATGGTGGTAGTTGGGAGACCGGGTTATAGGATCGATTGTCGTACTATCAAAGGGGGCTCTCAAGTTGGTAGCTTGATCGTATCATTAGTACAGAGCTCAAAACATTGCATCCTTGCATCATGTTTCTTGGTTCTTTTTTGGTTCTCTTTGTGAGTCTTAGAGCTTATGGTCATCTTGATGACAAGCTTGAGTTCATCGAAAACGGAGTTCACATGCTTCTTCTATCGCGGTTTCGGTGTTGGAGTTTTTACCGTCTCTTTCGAGGAAGGGTTATCACCATTTTCTTATGGGTCTTTTCTAATTTGCTTCTTATTGTTATTTCTATCAAGATTGTGTTAGCCCTTGTCGCTAGCTTTCCAACAAACTTGGTTTCGTCGAATTCGGAGTTCGTTTGCAAAAGTTGTGGTAGTTTTGGTGTTCTGAAAAGGCTGTAGCGATACTACCGCGGACAGGAGCGGATGTAATTTTTTACTACTGCTCTTGGGAGCAGTACCACCGCTCTTGGGAGCGGTACTACCGCTTGGAGCGGTACTACCGCGGCTACTTCCGTGGCTACTTCAGCTTCGGACCAAAAACTCGTCACAAGTCCAGCGGTGGTAGGCACAGATGTAATTTTTTAGTACCGCTCGCAAACAGTAATACTGCTACCCTTAGCGGTAGTACCGCTACCCCTGGCAGTAGTACCGTGAGGACGAGCGGTAGTACCGCTCTATGCGGGCTGTGAGCATAATGGTTGGATTTTCCCCACCTATAAAAGGGGGTCTTCTTCCCCAATGAACCTTATCCTTTGAGCTTGTGTTCTTCCCCCATTGTTGACCTTCTTCGACCTTGCTAACTCTCAATCCCTCCAATGATCCTTGCTAATTCTTGAGGGAAAAGAGAGAGGAGATCTGGATCCACGTTTCCACCAATCACTTTCTCCTCTAAGTGAGGGGAACCCCTTGGATCTAGATCTTGGAGTTCTTCGTGTTCTTCTTTCATTCTTCCTCTCATTTTCCTCCCTAGCATTAGTTGCTTTGGTGGGATTTGGGAGAGAAGGACTTGGGCACTCCGTGTGCCCTTGCCATTGCATTTGGTGCATCGGTTTGAGTTCTCCACGGTGATACGTGGAAGTGAAGTTTGAGAAGCTTATTACTCTTGGGTGTTTGGGCACCCTATAGCTTGTTCCTCTTGGGTGCCTTGGCGCCCTAGACGGTTGGTGGTGTTCGGAGCTCAATCATTGTGGTGTAAAGCTCCGGGCAAGCGTCGGGGTCTCCAATTAGGTTGTGGAGATCGCCCCGAGCAATTTGACGGGTTCCGGTGACCGCCCCCAAGGGTTGCCAAAGTGTACGGGTTCGGTGACCGCCCCCAAGGGTTGCCATTTGTACGGGTTCGGTGACCGCCCTCAAGGGTCCCTTGGTGGAATCACGACATCTTGCATTGTGCGAGGGCGTGAGGAGATTACGGTGGCCCTAGTGGCTTCTTGGGGAGCATTGTGCCTCCACAACGCTCCAAACGGAGATTAGCATCCGCAAGGGTGTGAACTTCGGGATACATCATCGTCTCCGCGTGCCTCGGTTATCTCTTACCCGAGCCCTTTACTTATGCACTTTACTTTGTGATAGCCTTATTGTTTCTTGTCATATATCTTGCTATCACCTAGTAGTTTATCTTGCTTAGCATAAGTTGTTGGTGCAAATAGGTGAGCCTTGTTGTTGTAGGTTTTGTGCTTGACAAATTAACCGCTAGGTTTATTCCGCATTTGTTCAAGCCTAAACTGTAATTATTTTAAAGCGCCTATTCGCCCCCTCTAGGCGACATCCACGATCTTTCAATTGGTATCAGAGCCTCGTCTCTCTTTATAGGGCTTAACCGCCTAGAGAGTAAGGATGACGACTAGGGGCTTAGGATTCTCTGACACTCTTAGTTTCGATGGCACAAATTTTGATGTTTGGGTAATTCGCATGCTTAATCTCTTTAGGGTCATGGACCCAAATTTAGAGTGAATTGTAGATATGGGTTTTTCTCCTCCAAAGGACCCCCTAATATTATCTTTAGAGGATAAGAAGAACTCCTATCTCAATGCTCAAGCTTCTAATGTGCTTTTCGATGCTTTGAGCAATGTAGTTATTTTTCAACTCATGCCGTTCCGGCCGTGTCCAAGATTTGTGGGCATGATTGTTCTCCCTCCACCTCCGGCCGTGTTGCCTTCTCAACTTCTTCTACTTCACCTACATGTGGATTGCCACAAGGTAATGTTATGGTGAGTAGTGTTGGTCATTGCAATGATGATAGTGTGCTGATCGTTGATGATTCTTCATCACTATCTTGTTGCGATGCTTCATCTTTGGACTCTAGCACTTCAAGCACTCCAAATGTTTCACATGCTTGTGTTGATAGTCCTTGCATATCATGTACAAATTGCTTGACTAAATCTCATGATGATATGCTTTCTATGTCTTGTTGCCATGATAAAAATGCATGTATATCCTCGATTTGTTGTGCTAACAATGTAGAGGAAACCCAACACTCCATGGAACAAGATGTGGTCTTGAATGGTGCTTCAAGGGATCCCACATCATCATCTATTGCTTTTTGCCTTATGGCCAAGGCTTCAAAGGTATCTCCCACTTTGAATCCCAATATATCTTGTGATAATATTGATGATGCCAAGAGTGATGATGATGTCGATTATGATGAAGAGAATGATGATGTTGCCTCCTTAAAAGTTAAGGGGGAAATAATTTTTAAAGCTCTTCTTAAGAATAAAATTGCTCGTTCCAACTTCATGGAAATCATGTCTATTGCTATTGAGGGCAAGACATATATTGATGAGTTGGAATCTCGTCTTGAGGAGCATGGGGTCACCATTGATAAAATGGAAGGTCATGAGCGTGATTACGCTAATGATATTGCGGACCTCTCTCAAGCTCTTGAACTTGAACAAACCACCAAGGAATCTCTTGGGGAGACTTTTGCTCTAGAATTATCTAGAGTGAAGGAATCTCATGATAGAGCTCTTGAGGTGGCCAATGTTTTTGAAACTAAAAATGCTAAGCTTGAAGTTTTCCATGCTAGAATCCTTGAGGATTTTGAGCACCTCGAAAATGGCTCAAGGGTCATCAAGGGTGAGCTCATCAAACTCACCGAGTTTCATGCTCAACTTAAAGCTTCATATTCAAAAGGGCTTGTAAAGTTGCCTTCTCCTATTGCTTTTATTGATGATGCTTGTGCTACTAACTCTATTACTTGTGAAGCATCCATTTTGAAGGAGAATGTTGAGCTATGGGCTCAACTTGAGTTGCTATCTAGCAAATATGGGAAATTGGAAGAAAGTCATGAAAAGCTCTCAAACTCTCATGATGATCTTCTAGTATCCCATAATGTGCTAAAGATGGCTCATGAGGCCATGCTTGCTAAGGTAACATCTAGTGAGCCTCATGTGGATACTAGCACCACTTCTAGTCAAAATGCTATATTGCTATGTGCTAGTCCTTGTAATTCATCTACTCACAATGTTGGTACATCTTGTGATGAATTGCTTTCCTTGCCTTGTTGCTCTAACGATGAAGCTTATACTTCCTCTAGTTCTTGTGTTGAGACTAACCATGTAGAGGAAATCAAAGAGCTCAAGGCCCAAGTCACTTCTTTGAAGAAAGACTTGGAAAAGTGTCATGAAGGGAAGGCCACACTCAACAATATCTTGAGCGTACAAAAATCCCCCAATGACAAAGGTGGACTTGGATTCAACTCCAATAAGAAGAAGAAGTCCAAGAGCAACAACAAGAAGGGCGAAAAACAAGTCAAGAGTTCGGCCAAGATTATTTGCTTCAAGTGCAAAATTGAAGGGCGTCATGTTAGATCTTGCCCATTGAAGAAGAAGGCCATTAGTGACAAGCAACAAGGGAAGCGACTACAAGTGCATTCTCATGCTCAAACTCAAGTTGAAGAAAGGCCTATTCCCAAGAAGACTCAAGATAATGCTTCTCAAGTTGAGAAATCAAGTGAGAAGAAAGTGAAGAGTAGGCGTTGCTACCTATGTCGTGAGAAAGGTCACCTCGCTTCTTCATGCACTAGTGGTATCTTATCCAACCCAATTATTATTGATGATGTCTATTATCTTGGGAAGGATAAGGTTGGCAATGTGGTTGGCAAGTTTGTTGGTACTCAAAGTGGTTTGAAGCAAAGAACCATTTGGGTAGCCAAGCCTATTGTGACTAACCTCTTAGGACCCAACTTGGTTGGGGACCAACAAGCTCAAACTTGATCAATAGTTGATGTTGGAGGACATTGGAGACTTGGCTACATTATGAAGAATTAAGGGGACTTCATCACTCTTATTGTCTCAAGCCAAGTCAATTGAATCATCAAGCTTATATCTTATATCCAATGTGCCTCCTTGCGGTAACTAGTACTTAAATTGCTTACATTGAAAGTTACTTGCCCCTTGCATGTTTTTGTTTTGTTCCTTGCATGTGTTTGTATATGATGTGTCTCCAAATTTCCTTTGTGTATGTTGGTTTGCACTTCATGAACATGTGTGTCGTTCGTTGAGCCTTTGTGAATCTTGTTTGTATCTTAGTTGGCTCTTGCGAGAGATTAATGGAATATCCCATTATGGGGGAGTGATGTGCTTTGTGCACCTCACAATCCTATAAATGTGTGTACATGAGTAATACCATCTAGTATTGATATTTCAAGATTATCTAGTCACTATGTGGTATGTCTTCTCATGAGAAATTCAAATTCTAAATAGTATATTAATTATCTCTTGTTGGATTCTCTTATTACCTCTTGTTTAGTTTCTATTGGTATCACATTATGGGGGAGTAATATGCTATGTGCATATTACAAGCCTAGAAAATGTGTGCATTTGAGATATTGTCACCTAGAATTGATATTGTAAATTATCTTGTTCCTAGGTGGCATGTTAGCTCTACAATTTGCAATTTGCTTGTGTTCGGTGTGAAGATGATGTTGGATAACCTTGCTATCTACCAACAGGAATCATTTCCAAATACTTCTTGTCTTTTGACAATTGGTACTCACTTATGTGTGGTAGAAATTATTGATCATCTTTACATTGGCCTTTGCTTTTATTTGCCTTATCTCTTGCCTAGGAATGTATCAACTCCCTTTGTCTTCCATACCACTTGTGGATCTTGTTATTTTCTTGATCTTGTCTAGTGTTTTCTAGATATAGTGAAAGTGATGATCCCACCTTGTGCATTTTGTATTCAAATGCAAATTCTCTATAATTCACTAGTCTTGGGGGAGCTATCCTATTTTCTATAAAACACACATCTTGCTATCCTTATCAAGTGTGTGTTGGTGGAAGGCAAGTCGTTTTCTTTTTGGTACTTTGTGCCATCATAAAACTTTATAGAGAGCTTGGTTTGTTTGGAACCATCCTCTCTTTTGGGAGTTTGATATCTTTTATTTAGTGTGTATCAACAGATATCTCATTCCTCGTTGTATCTATTATGGATATCCTCCAAGTGATTTATTCATTTGGTTTTCTTTGTCATTTGGTATCGATTCTTGAAAGTCTTGAGCATGCATATTAATTTGATGTAGTATTTTTAGCATGCTTTCTTTCTTGGACCCAATATATAGGGGAAACTCCACCAAGTCTCAAATTGGATGAGATGTGTATGAAATTCATTTTCATATCTATATGCACATATTTATGTGGAGGTTGTCCTATGTATTGTTGGCTCTCTAACTCTTTGGTCCCAATGAGTTTGGGCACCATTTTGTTTGTGTTGTTGTTCTAGGAGCAATTGGAGATGCATTGGATGCTCGGCTCACTCACAAGGAAGTTGGTGTCATCATGTGCTAATTGGAGTCAAGCTAGGATGATCAATGAACTACTACCTACCTTTAATTGGTCTCCTTCCAATGATATCTCGGTAACAAGTATCTCTTCATGCATTCTTTTCTTGCATTCAACCTTGTGTAGGTTGCATCTTAGCATGATTTTCATTCCATCTTGTGTTACTTGTTTCCTTTCTCAAAGCATCTCAACGATGATCTCATGTTGCTAGTTGTGATGTCTTTGATGGGTGTGTGGTAGGAATTCATTTATATACTATAAGACCATATCTAGCCATGTGCTATGCTTCCAAGCAAATATCTTATTGGTATATGTATGACTTCCTTTTGGATATCTTGTTCCTTCGTGTTGTAACTATTTCAGGTGTACATCCTTCTTTGTAGATATATATATATCATCATGATTTCGTCTACCTAGAACCTTATACACTTGAAAGAAGTTGCATATCTAGATGATATCCTTTCTTTCACGTCCACCTTGTCTTTCTTTTGTTTATTTTCTTTGGTGGCTCTGTGAAAGCTTTTGCCTTGAGTGCGTGTCTTTCTCGTTGCATCTTGATGCACTCTTGTGTGGTGAAGATTATTTTCTTCATGCTTATCTCTACGAGGCTTTTGCCATCTTAATTGGTATGCCTCGTCTTCATGAGCCTTTCATCTTCTATCTTCACCATGGGTTGTAACAAGTGTTGGTTATTTATTTATTTTGCATTTTTAGTGTGCTTGTGAACCCTTTTGCTTGGTGTGTGTGGGGAGGACATGTCATGCACCTTGTATCTCCACTATCCAAGACTATGTTGATGCTTAATGCTCATCCGTACATTAGTCTTCTCAAGTGCTTTGCCATGACTCACACACATCATTTTGGTTGAGCCTGCTCTTAAGTTGCCTCTTTTATATGTTGCTCAACCATTTGTTTGCTGTAAGTGCTAGGCTTTGTTTCCTACATTCTCACTTGCACTTGTTGTGAGTTTCTATTGATTTTCGGGGAGTGATGGTCCTATTTTGTGCACTTGGTATCCTAATGCAAATATTGTAAGGAGTGCAAAAATCATGGAGAGCTTCACTAGTGTCTTTAGAACACTCTATTGCTCTCTTGCACTTGTCGTGAGGTTCTATTGATCTTGGGGGAGTGACGATCCTATTTTGTGCTCGTTGTATCCAATTACAAAACTAAATTGTGCACAAATCATGGGGAGCTTCTCTAGTTTCTCTAGAACACTCCTTTGCTCATATCTTAATTTATTTCATTCATGTGGCACGTAGGATCATTGGTCTAGTTGGCTCAATTGATATCCGTTGATTGCTTGCCTCAATTGGTATCTTTTGATTGCTTGATTGCTTGTTTCTCTCTTTGTTATGTCTTTGTGGCATATCATTCTTTTGCAATCTTTGGGCCTCAATATAGTTTGTCTTCCTCCAAGTATTTACCGTTGGACATGTGTATTGCATTCCACTCTCTTGTTGAGAAATACACAATTTATGGAGGAACACTTTTTATATTGGCCTTCTAAGCTTTTCACCCATTTTGGCAATTGATGCCAATGGGGGAGGATTTCAGAGAGTTTTGTTCCTAAGCATTTGCATCCCATTCTCATGCATCATTGGTTTTTTGCATTGCATGGTGATGCATAATTCCTTGTACAAACTCTCTTGAAAGTGATTGTCATCAATTACCAAAATGGGGGAGGATTGAAAGAACATGATGTGCCCCCATGTTTGGTTTTGGTAATTGATGACAATCTCTATGGACTAATGGTTGCCTTGAGTTATATTTGAAGGTTTTGTCCATAGGCTTTTCTTGGAGTACATGTGTTGGTTTCAAGGAGAGTTTGTGTTGACCAAGGTGCTATTAAGGAATTATCCAAAGATTGGTCATGTGAGAGTTGAGCTTATTGCAAGCTTGTCATGAAAAGAAGATTGTGTGATCATTCATGCTTATCTTCAAGACATCATCCAAGAGTGAATCAAGTTGATCAACTCACAAAGCGTAGAAGATGTATCAAGAGGGATCAAGTGATCCCATGGTATGGTAAGCATTGTCCATTGCACTTTGTGTACTAACCCATGGTCTATGTGAGAGTTCTATGTGGGGTTAGGTACGTGTCCATGGGCTTGCGTCAAGAGGAAGGTATCATACAACCCATGGAAAGGATGACATCAAGTGGTGATCGTCATCAAGATTGCCATGTGCAAGTTCAAGTGGAGCATCATGAAGAGATCAAGTTATTGAACCTTGCCATCCATTATGGTGTCAATGGACTTGTGAAGATGTGCCGAAGAGTGGCTCACCCATAGTGGAGTATGGGGGAGCAATAACTAGTCTCCATCGACCCAAAGCAATCAAGAAAGGTGGTCCATCTTGAGGAGGACAAGATCATCATCATCTAGCTCAAGTGGATCATGTGCAAGGCAAAGGTTTGCCCTTGATAGGTTTTCTATTTTACCGGTCTCATGGTGGTAGTTGGGAGACCGGGTTATAGGATCGATTGTCGTACTATCAAGGGGGGCTCTCAAGTTGGTAGCTTGATCATATCATTAGTACAGAGCTCAAACCATTGCATCCTTGCATCATGTTTCTTGGTTCTTGTTTAGTTCTCTTTGTGAGTCTTAGAGCTTATGGTCATCTTGATGACAAGCTTGAGTTCATCGAAAACGGAGTTCACATGCTTCTTCTATCGCGGTTTTGGTGTTGGAGGTTTTACCGGTCTCTTTCGAGGAAGGGTTCTCACCATTTTCTTATGGCCCATTTCTAATTTGCTTCTTATTGTTATTTCAATCAAGATTGAGTTAGCCCTTGTCGCTAGCTTTCCAACAAACTTGGTTTCGTCGAATTCGGAGTCCGTTTGCAAAAGTTGTGGTAGTTTTGGTGTTCTGAAAAGGCTGTAGCGGTACTACCGCGGATAGGAGCGGATGTAATTTTTTACTACCACTCTTGAGAGCAGTACTACCGCTCTTGGGAGCGGTACTACCGCTTGGAGCGGTACTACCACGGCTACTTCCGTGGCTACTTCCGCTTCGGACCAAAAACTCATCACAAGTCCAGCGGTGGTAGGCACGGATGTAATTTTTTAGTACCGCTCGCAAGCAGTAATACCGCTACCCTTAGCGGTAGTACCGCTACCCCTAGCGGTAGTACCGTGAGGACGAGCTGTAGTACCGCTCTGTGTGGGTTGTGAGCATAACAGTTGGATTTTTCCCCACCTATAAAAGGGGGTCTTCTTCCCCAATGAACCTTATCTTTTGAGCTCGTGTTCTTCCCCCATTGTTGACCTTCTTCGGGTTTGCTAACTCTCAATCCCTCCAATGATTCTTGCTAGTTCTTGAAGGAAATGAGAGAGGAGATCTAGATCCACGTTTCCACCAATCACTTTCTCCTCTAAGTGAGGGGAACCCCTTGGATCTAGATCTTGGAGTTCTTCGTGTTCTTTCGTTCTTCCTCTCATTTTCCTCCCTAGCATTAGTTGCTTTGGTGGGATTTGGGAGAGAAGGACTTGGGCACTCCGTGTGCCCTTGCCATTGCATTTGGTGCATCGGTTTGAGTTCTCCACGGTGATACGTGGAAGTGAAGTTTGAGAAGCTTATTACTCTTGGGTGTTTGGGCACCCTAGAGCTTGTTCCTCTTGGGTGCCTTGGCGCCCTAGATGGTTGGTGGTGTTCGGAGCTCATTCATTGTGGTGTAAAGCTCCGGGAAGCGTTGGGGTCTCCAATTAGGTTGTGGAGATCGCCCCGAGCAATTTGACGGGTTCCGGTGACCGCCCCCAAGGGTTGCCAAAGTGTACGGGTTCGGTGACCGCCCCCAAGGGTTGCCATTTGTACGGGTTCCGTGACCGCCCTCAAGGGTCCCTTAGTGGAATCACTGCATTGTGCGAGGGCGTGAGGAGATTACGATGGCCCTAGTGGCTTCTTGGGGAGCATTGTGCCTCCACACCACTCCAAACGGAGATTAGCATCCGCAAGGGTGTGAACTTCGGGATACATCATCGTCTCCGTGTGCCTCGGTTATCTCTTACCCGAGCCCTTTACTTATGCACTTTACTTTGTGATAGCCTTATTGTTTCTTGTCATATATCTTGCTATCACCTAGTAGTTTGTCTTGCTTAGCATAAGTTGTTGGTGCACATAGTTGAGCCTTGTTGTTGTAGGTTTTGTGCTTGACAAATTAACCGCTAGGTTTATTCCACATTTGTTCAAGCCTAAACCGTAATTATTTTAAAGCGCCTATTCAACCACCCCTCTAGGCGACATCCACGATCTTTCATTGTTCTTATTGCATTACTCCATTTTTCCATGAACTTAATACACTAGATGCATGCTGGATAGAGGTAAATGTTTGGAGTAATAGTAGTAGATGCAGGCAGGAGTCAGTCTACTAATATTGGACGTGATGCCTATATAATGATCATTGCCTGGATATCTTCATGAGTATTTGAAGTTCTATCAATTGCCCAACAGCAATTTGTTCACCCACTGTTTGCTATTTTTCTCGAGAGAAGCCACTAGTGAAACCTACGGCCCCCGGGTCTCTTTCTCATATATTTGCCTTTGCGATCTACTTTTCTTTTGCATTTATTTTTAGATCTATTAAACCAAAAATACAAAAATACCTTGCTGCAATTTATTCTTATTTATTTTATTTGGCATTCGATCTATCAATCTACTAAAAATTTATCTCACGTCCATTTGCCTACTTGAGGCGCCGTACCCCGAAAGGGATTGACAACCCCTTTAACACGTCGGGTTGCGAGGATTTGTTATCTGTGTGCAGGGGCTGTTTACGTTGTGTTGCTTGGTTCTCCTACTGGTTCGATAACCATGGTTTCATATCTGAGGGAAATACCTACCGCCGATGTGCTACATCATCCCTTCCTCTGTGGGGAAAAACCGACGTAGCTTCAAGCGACATCTGCAACACGGCGAATGTTGGTGGTAATATCTTTCTATGTTTGTGAGAGAGACAACATTTTTAAAATATGTTAATGAAGTCTATTTTTTTATGGTGTGCTGGTATGACCTTTAAGGATATGGTTGAACTATTAAAGCGTTACACACAAGTTCTCACATACGTTGCTTACAAATTAAAGCACATCCTAGGCCCATAATTTTCAAGTTAAAGTCTTGTATGTTGAGTCAAACTCATAAGTTTATCATCATTTGGACTTGGCATGTCACAAAAACTTCTAGGCAAATGTTTAGAAAACTCACACACTTTGTTGGATATGAATCATGGTTTTTTCTGGCACGTATTTTAATTGATGGGGAAACTATAAATAAATTTGAGTGGATTGGTGGCGTGGACAACATATTCAACATCACTAGTAACTACAGTTGCTCGCGTCTAGTTTATGTTGAACGCCAATAGTAAATTATGTCAATGCCGTTGGGAAATGCGTCAGCCACCATTGTTCCGGAGGACAATTACCATGAGTAGATGGTGGGTGCTGGCAATGGCGAAGAGGTCGAGATAGAGGATATTGGCAATGACTAAGCCATCAACAAGGTGATTAGGGCTCTTGAGCCAGGCTGCCATACAATTCCCTAGGAGGTCAATGATCCTCAAGGCTACCAACGCTCTGAGTGTCTCTAGGCTCGCCGAGACTAGGCTCTCTCTACTACTTGTTGGGTTGCATTGGATTTGAGTATATGTAAGTGGATTTTCCTCGATTTAGCCCCATGTTAGTAAAAATTCTATGCAATCCCATTCAAACGGCTCAAATCACTAATCGGATATGCTTTGTTCGGTCCCGAATCGAAGCCTGGAAGTAGACTCAATGCCTAAATCGAGGTGCAAACTTTATAATCGATGCACAAATCGAATGTGAGCGTGGTAATTTATGCCATCAGTGACAGGGGGCTTACCGCCATTGACGAATGCATGCCTAAGGAGTCCAGATCTTGGCTCTGATACTCACCATCGGTGCTCGTCATTTAGATCTTCTGCTTACCGCCGCTGGTGAGAGAGTGGAGAGTGAGCGATGAGAAAATGGTGACGGGATTTGTGGTGCCGCTTCAGGAAACAACGCATTGTCTTCTGCGTGTCCCCACGCGTGCAACCGCCTCCACCCACATGTCGAGAGTTGCATCGGTCGGGCTTGGCTCAGGAAAAAATGGCCAATTCGAGCATTTCTCCAGAGTCGGGTGATACGTCTCCAACGTATCTATAATTTTTGATTGCTCCATGCTGTTATATTATTTGTTTTGGATGTTTTATATGCATTAATATGCTATTTAATATGATTTCTGGGACTAACCTATTAACCTAGATGTTGGGGAACGTAGTAATTCAAAAAAAAATCCTATGATCACGCAAGATCTATCTAGGAGAAGCATAGCAACGAGACGGGAGAGTGTGTCCACGTACCCTCGTAGACCGAAAGCGGAAGCGTTTAGTAACGCGGTTGATGTAGTCGAACGTCTTCACGATCCAACCGATCCAAGTACTGAATGTACGGCACCTCCGTGTTCAGCACAAGTTCAGCACAATGACGTCCCTCGAGCTCTCGATCCAGTAGAGGATCAAGGGAGAGTTTCGTCAGCGACGGCGTGTCGACGGTGTTGGTGATGTGATCTGCGCAGGCCTTCGCCTAAGCACTACGACAATATGATCGAGGTGGTAAACTGTGGAGGGGGGCACCGCACACGGCTAAGAAACAACTGTTGTGCCTTTGGGGTGCCCCCCTGCCCACGTATATAAAGGAGGGGGGAGGAGGAGGCCGGCCCAAGGGGGCGCACCATGGGGGGGAGTCCTACTAGGACTCCGTTCCTAGTAGGATTCGGCCCCCCCTTTCCTCCCAACAGAGAGGGGGAAAGGGGAAGGGAGAGAGAGGGAGAAGGAAAGAGGGGGGCCGCGCCCCCTCCCCTTGTACAATTTGGATTGGGGCAAGGAGGGCGCGCACCTCCTCCCGTGGCCTGCCTCCTCTCCTCCACTATGTCCCAATAGGCCCAATAACTTTCCCGGGGGGTTCCGGTAACCTCCCAGTACTCCGAAAAATCCCCGATCTTCTTCGGAACCATTCCGGTGTCCGTATATAACCTTCCAATATCAATCTTTACCTCTCGACCATTTCGAGACTCCTCGTCATGTCCGAGATTTCATCCGGGACTCTGAACAAACTTCGGTCACCAAAACACGTAACTCATAATACAAAATCATCATCGAACGTTAAGCGTGCGGACCCTACGGGTACGAGAACTATATAGACATGACCGAGACACATCTCCGGTCAATAACCAATAGCGGAACCTAGATGCTCATATTGGCTCCTACATATTCTACGAAGATCTTTATCGGTCAAACCGCATAACAACATACGGCATTCCCTTTGTCTTCGGTATGTTACTTGCCCGAGATTCGATCGTCGGTATCATCGTACCTAGTTCAATCTCGTTACCGGCAAGTCTCGTTACTCGTTCCATAATGCATCATCCCGTAACTAACTCATTAGTCACATTGCTTGCAAGGCTTATAGTGATGTGCATTACCGAGAGGGCCCAGAGATACCTCTCCGATACACAGAGTGACAAATCCTAATCTTGATCTATGCCAACTCAACAAACACCTTTAGAGACACCTGTAGAGCATCTTTATAATCACCTAGTTACGTTGTGACGTTTGATAGCACACAAAGTGTTCCTCCGGTATTCGGGAGTTGCATAATCTCATAGTTAGAGGAATATGTATAAGTCATGAAGAAAGCAATAGCAATAAAACTAAACGATCATTATGCTAAGCTAATGGATGGGTCTTGTCCATCACATCATTCTCTAATGATGTGATCTCGTTGATCAAATGACAACACATGTCTATGGTTAGGAAACTTAACCATCTTTGATTAACGAGCTAGTCAAGTAGACGCATACTAGGGACACTCTGTTTGTCTATGTATTCACACATGTACTAAGTTTCCGGTTAATACAATTCTAGCATGAATAATAGACATTTATCATGATATAAGGAAATATAAATAACAACTTTATTATTGCCTCTAGGGCATATTTCCTTCAGTCTCCCACTTGCACTAGAATCAATAATCTAGATTACATAGTAATGATTCTAACATCCATGGAGTCTTGGTGATGATCATGTTTTGCTCGTGGAAGAGGCTTCGTCAACGGGTCTGCAACATTCAGATCCGTATGTATTTTGCAAATCTCTATGTCTCCCTCCTTGACTTGATCGTGGATGGAATTGAAGCGTCTCTTGATGTGTTTGGTTCTCTTGTGAAATCTGGATTCCTTCGCCAAGGCTATTGCTTCAGTATTGTCACAAAAGATTTTCATCGGACCCGATGCACTAGGTATTACACCTAGATCGGATATGAACTCCTTCATCCAGACTCCTTCGTTTGCTGCTTCCAAAGCAGCTATGTACTCCGCTTCACACGTAGATCCCGCCATGACGCTTTGCTTGGAACCGCACCAACTGACAGCTCCACCATTCAATATAAATACGTATCCGGTTTGTGACTTAGAGTCATCCGGATCAATGTCAAAGCTTGCATCGACATAACCATTTACGACGAGCTCTTTGTCACCTCCATAAACGAGAAACATATCCTTAGTCATTTTCAGGTATTTCAGGATGTTCTTGACTGCTGTCCAGTGATCCACTCCTGGATTACTTTGGTACCTCCCTGCTAAACTTATAGCAAGGCACACATCAGGTCTGGTACACAACATTGCATACATGATAGAACCTATGGCTGAGGCATAGGGAATGACTTTCATTTTCTTTCTATCTTCTGTAGTGGTCAGGCATTGAGTCTGAATCAACTTCACACCTTGTAACACAGGCTAGAACCCTTTCTTTGACTGATCCATTTTGAACTTCTTCAAAACTTTATCAAGGTATGTGCTTTGTGAAAGTCCAGTTAAGCGTCTTAATCTATCTCTATAGATCTTGATGCCCAATATATAAGCAGCTTCACCGAGGTCTTTCATTAAAAAATTCTTATTCAAGTATCCTTTTATGCTATCCAAAAATTGTGTATTATTTCCAATCAACAATATGTCATCCACATATAATATTAGAAATGCTACAGAGCTCCCACTCACTTTCTTGTAAATACAGGCGTCTCCAAAAGTCTGTATAAAACAATATGCTTTGATCACACTATCAAAGCGTATATTCCAACTCCGAGAGGCTTGCACCAGTCCATAAATGGATCGCTGGAGCTTGCATACTTTGTTAGCACCTTTAGGATCGACAAAACCTTCTGGTTGCATCATATACAACTCTTCTTTAAGATATCCATTAAGGAATGCAATTTTGACATCCATTTGCCAAATTTCATAATCATAAAATGCGGCAATTGCTAACATGATTCGGACAGACTTAAGCATCGCTATGGGTGAGAAGGTCTCATCATAGTCAACTCCTTGAACTTGTCGAAAACCTTTCGCAACAAGTCGAGCTTTGTAGACAGTAACATTACCGTCAGCGTCAATCTTCTTCTTGAAGATCCATTTATTCTCTATGGCTTGCCGATCATCGGGCAAGTCAACCAAAGTCCACACTTTGTTCTCATACATGGATCCCATCTCAGATTTCATAGCCTCAAGCCATTTCGCAAAATATGGGCTCATTCCGCTTCCTCATAGTTCGTAGGTTCGTCGTGGTCAAGTAACATGACCTCCAGAACAGGATTACCGTACCACTCTGGTGTGGACCGTACTTTGATCGACCTACGAGGTTCAGTAGTAACTTGATCTGAAGTTTCATGATCATCATCATTAGCTTCCTCACGGATTAGTGTAGGAATCACTGGAACTAATTTATGTGATGTACTACTTTCCAATTCAGGAGAAGGTACAATTACCTCATCAAGTTCTACTTTCCTCCCACTCACTTCTTTCGAGAGAAACTGCTTCTCTAGAAAGGATCCATTCTTAGCAACGAATATCTTGCCTTCGGATCTATGATAGAAGATGTACCCAACAGTCTTGGGTATCCTATGAAGACACATTTCTCAGATTTGGTTTAAGCTTATCAGGTTGAAGATTTTTCACATAAGCATCACAGCCCCAAACTTTAAGAAACGACAGCTTAGGTTTGTTGCCAAACCACAGTTCATATGGTGTCGTCTCAACGGATTTAGATGGTGCCCTTTTAACATGAATGCAGCTGTCTCTAAAGCATAACCCCAAAATGATAGAGGTAAACCAGTAAGAGACATCATAGATCGCACCATATCTAATAAAGTACGGTTATGACGTTCGGACACACCATTACGCTATGGTGTTCCAGGTGGCGTGAGTTGCGAAAATATTCCATATTGTTTCAAATGAAGACCAAACTCATAACTCCAATATTCACCTCCACGATCGGATCGTAGAAACTCTATTTTCTTGTTATGGTGATTTTCCACTTCACTCTGAAATTCTTTGAACTTTTCAAATGTTTCAAACATATGTTTCATCAAGTAGATATACCCATATCTTCTCAAATCATCTGTGAAGATCAGAAAATAACGATACCCGTCGCGAGCCTCAACACTCATCGGACCGCATACATTAGTATGTATTATTTCCAACAAGTCAGTTGCTCGCTCCATTGTTCCGGAGAATGGAGTCTTAGTCATCTTGCCCATGAGGCACGGTTCGCAAGCATCAAGTGATTCATAATCAAGTGATTCCAAAAACCCATCAGCATGGAGTTTCTTCATGCGCTTTACCCCAATATGACCTAAACGGCGGTGCCACAAATAAGTTGCACTATCATTATTAACTTTGCACCTTTTGGCTTCAATATTATGAATATGTGTATCACTGCAATTGAGATTCAACAAAAATAGACCACTCATCAAGGGTGCTTGACCATAAAATATATTACTTATATAAATAGAACAACCATTATTCTCTGATTTAAATGAATAACTATCTTGCATTAAACAAGATCCAGATATAATGTTCATAATCAACGCTGGCACCAAATAACAATTATTTAGGTCTAAAACTAATCCCAACGGTAGATGTAGAGATAGCGTGCCGACGGCGATCACATCGACTTTGGAACCATTTCCCACGCGCATTGTCACCTCGTCCTTAGCCGATCTTCCTTTAATCCGTAGCCCCTGTTTCGAGTTGCAAATATGAGCAACAGAACCAGTATCAAATACCCAGGCGCTACTACGAGCATTAGTAAGGTACACATCAATAACATGTATATCAAATATACCTTTCACTTTGCCATCCTTCTTATCCGCCAAATACTTGGAGCAGTGCCGCTTCCAGTGACCAGTCCCTTTGCAGTAGAAGCACTTAGTTTCAGGCTTAGGTCCAGACTTGGGCTTCTTCATTTGAGCAGCAACTTGCTTGCCGTTCTTCTTGAAGTTCCCCTTCTTCCCTTTGCCCTTTTTCTTGAAACTGGTGGTCTTGTTAACCATCAACACTTGATTCTCCTTCTTGATTTCGACCTCCGCAGCCTTTAGCATTGCGAAGAGCTCGGGAATTCTCTTACCCATCCCTTGCATATTATAGTTCATCACGAAGCTTTTATTGCTTGGTGGCAGTGATTGAAGAACTCTATCAATGACACTATCATCAGGAAGATTAACTCCCAGTTGAGTCAAGTGGTTGTGGTACCCAGACATGCTGAGTATATGTTCACTGACAGAACCTATTGGAGACTTCATATCTCTCAATTCGGGCATTTGCTTGAAATATTAACTTCAACTCCTGGAACATCTCATATGCTCCATGACGTTCAAAACGTCTTTGAAGTCCCGATTCTAAGCCGTAAAGCATGGCGCACTGAACTATCGAGTAGTCATCAGCTTTGCTCTGCCAGACGTTCATAACGTCCGGAGTTGCTCCTGCAGCGGGTCTTGGACCTAGAGGTGCTTCCAGGACGTAATTCTTCTGTGCAGCAATGAGGATAATCCTCAAGTTATGGACCCAGTCCGTGTAGATTCTACCATCATCTTTCAACTTAGCTTTCTCTAGGAACGCATTAAAATTCAAGGGAACGGTAGCACGCGCCATTGATCTACAACAACATAGACATGAAAAAAACTATCAGGTACTAAGTTCATGATAAATTAAAGTTCAATTAATCATATTACTTAAGAACTCCCACTTAGATAGACATCCCTCTACTCATCTAAATGATCACGTGATCCATATCAACTAAACCATGTCTGATCATCACGTGAGATGGAGTAGTTTTCAATGGTGAACATCACTATGTTGATCATATCTACTATATGATTCACGTTCGACCTTTCGGTCTCAGTGTTCCGAGGCCGTATCTGCATATGCTAGGCTCGTCAAGTTTAACCCGAGTATTATGCACGTGCAAAACTGGCTTGCACCTGTTGTATGTGAACGTAGAGCTTATCACACCCGATCATCACGCGGTGTCTCTGCACGACGAACTGTAGCAACGGTGCATACTCAGGGAGAACACTTATACCTTGAAATTTAGTGAGAGATCATCTTATAATGCTACCGCCGTACTAAGAAAAATAAGATGCATAAAGGATAAACATCACATGCAATCAAAATATGTGACATGATATGGCCATCATCATCTTATGCCTTTGATCTCCTTCTCCAAAGCACCGTCATGATCTCCATCATCACCAGCTTGACACCTTGATCTCCATCATAGCATCATTGTCATCTCACCAACTATTGCTTCTACGACTATCGCTATCGGTTAGTGATAAAGTAAAGCAATTACACGGCGATTGCATTTCGTACAATAAAGCGACAACCATAAGGCTCCTGCCAGTTGCTGATAACTTTTAAAAAACATGATCATCTCATACCAAAATTTATATCTCATCGCGTCTTGACCATATCACATCACAACATGCCCTGCAAAAACAAGTTAGACGTTCTCTACTTTGTTGTTGCAAGTTTTACGCAGCTGCTACGGGCTTCTAGCGAGAACCGTTCTTACCTACGCATCAAAACCATAACTATTTTTTGTCAAGTGTGTTGTTTTAACCTTCAATAAGGACCGGTCGTAGTCAAACTAGATTCAACTAAAGTTGGAGAAACAGACACCCTCCAGCCACCTGTGTGCGAAGCACATCGGTAGAACCAGTCTCATGAACGCGGTCATGTAATGTCGGTCCGGGCATTACATGATCTATCTAGGAGAAGCATAGCAACGAGACGGGAGAGTGTGTCCACGTACCCTCGTAGACCGAAAGCGGAAGCGTTTAGTAATGCGGTTGATGTAGTCGAACATCTTCAAGATCCAACCGATCCAAGTACCAACCGGACAGCACCTCCGTGTTCAGCACATGTTCAGCACGATGACGTCCCTCGAGCTCTTAATCTAGTAGAGGGTCGAGGGAGAGTTCTGTCAGCATGACGCGTGGTGACGGTGTTGGTGATGTGATCCGTGTAGGGCTTCGCCTAAGCACTACAACAATATGACCGAGGCGGTAAACTGTGGAGGGGGGCACCACACACGGCTAAGAAACAACTGTTGTGCCTTTGGGGTGCCCCCTGCCCACGTATATAAAGGAGGGGGGAGGAGGCCGTCCCAAGGGGGGCGCGCCATGGGGGGGGTCCTACTAGGACTCCGTTCCTAGTAGGATTCGCCCCCCCTTTCCTTCCAACAGAGAGGGGGAAAGGGGAAAGGAGAGAGAGGGAGAAGGAAAGAGGGGGGCCGCGCCCCCTCCCCTTGTCCAATTCGGATTGGGGCAAGGGGGGCGCGCGCCTCCTCCCGTGGCCTGCCTCCTCTCCTCCACTATGGCCCAATAGGCCCAATAACTTTCCCGGGGGGTTCCGGTAACCTCCCGGTACCCCAAAAAATCCCCGATCTTCTTCGGAACCATTCCGGTGTCCGTATATAACCTTCCAATATATCAATCTTTACCTCTCGACCATTTCGAGACTCCTCATCATGTCCGTGATCTCATTTGGGACTCCGAACAAACTTCGGTCACCAAAACACATAACTCATAATACAAATCGTCATCGAACGTTAAGCGTGCGGACCCTACGGGTTCGAGAACTATGTAGACATGATCGAGACACATCTCCAGTCACTAACCAATAGCGGAACCTGGATGCTCATATTGGCTCCTACATATTCTATGAAGATCTTTATCGGTCAAACCGCATAACAACATACGTCATTCCATTTGTCTTCGGTATGTTACTTGCCCGAGATTCGATCGTCGGTATCATCATACCCTATTCAATCTCGTTACCGGCAAGTCTCTTTAATCGTTCCGTAATGCATCATCCCGTAACTAACTCATTAGTAACATTGCTTGCAAGGCGTATAGTGATATGCATTACCGAGAGGGCCCAGAGATACCTCTCCGATACGCGGAGTGACAAATCCTAATCTTGATCTATGACAACTCAACAAACACCTTCGGAGACACCTATAGAGCATCTTTATAATCACCCAGTTACGTTGTGATGTTTGATAGCACACAAAGTGTTCCTCCAGTATTCGGGAGTTGCATAATCCCATAGTCAGAGGTATATGTATAAGTCATGAAGAAAGCAATAGCAATAAAACTAAACGATCATTATGCTAAGCTAACGGATGGGTCTTGTCCATCACACCATTCTCTAATGTTATGATCCCGTTGATCAAATGACAACACATGTCTATGGTTAGGAAACTTAACCATCTTTGATTAACGAGCTAGTCAAGTAGAGGCATACTAGGGACACTCTGTTTGTCTATGTATTCACACATGTACAAAGTTTTCGGTTAATACAATTCTAGCATGAATAATAAACATTTATCATGATATAAGGAAATATAAATAACAACTTTATTATTCCCTCTAGGGCATATTTCCTTCACTAGAGCCCAGTGCTAGTTCCTGTTTCTTCCTTGTATTAGAGTTTCGCAGAAAACGAATACCAAACGGAGTCCAAACGGAATGAAACTTTCGCGATGATTTTTCTTGGACCAGAAGACATCCAGAGGGCTTGAAGTGCACGTCAGGAAAGCCACGAGGCGGCCACAAGGTCGGGAGGCACGCCCAGGGGGTAGGGCGCGACTGTCGGTGTCAAAACCAGCGGATCTCGGGTAGCGGGTCCCGAACTGTGCATCTAAGGTTAATGGTAACAGGAGACGGGGGACACGATGTTTACCCAGGTTTGGGCCCTCTCTATGGAGGTAATACCCTACTTCCTACTTGATTGATCTTGATGAATATGAATATTACAAGAGTTGATCTACCTCGAGATCGCAATGGCTAAAACCCTAAAAGTCTAGCCTGTATGACTATGATTATGATTGCCTCTACGGACTAAGCCCTCCGGTTTATATAGACACCGGAGGGGACTAGGGTTGTACAAAGTCGGTTACTGAAAAAGGAATCTTCATATCAGGGCGACAAGCTTGCCTTCCACGCCAAGGAGAGTCCCATCCGGACACGGGACAGAGTCTTCGGTCTTGTATCTTCACAGCCCATCAGTCCGGCCCACGTACCATAGTCCGGACGCCCGAGGAACCCTTAATCTAGGACTCCCTCAGTAGCCCCTGAACCATGCTTCAATGACGAGGTGTCCAGCGCGCAAATTGTCTTCGGCATTGCAAGGCAGGTTCCTTCTCCGAATACTCCAACACGATCTTCGGACACAATGACCGTGTCCAGCTCTGCAAAACAAGTACCACACACAACCGCAGACAGTATAATTTTTCACGAGTCCAATCTGCTGACAACTTTTTGTAGCGTGACACCACACCACCACCCGGTCATTATTTTGAACCTTTTTTGGCCTGCCGCTTCATATTTCGAGATGCAGTCTCACTGGCACGTCTTGTCAAAGCAGAGATCGTGTCCCCTTATTGCGGGATTCTCATCAATACGGGTGTGGGTAATCCAACCGTGCCGTCTCCACAGCCCTTGGGAACAGGCGAGTTTTAAGGCGAGTGGGGAGGCGCTTGATATTCACTGCCTTTATAAGGAGATAAGGATTCCCTTCTTTCGCCCACGCCTTCTCTCTCTCTCTCTGCCCTCCCATTCTCGAGCTCCAGCGCCCAAGTCCTCGTCTTTTCCGCCCCAAGAAAACACTCGATCATGTTCGGATCTGGAGCGCAAGGCAAGTGGATGGCTTCCTCTGCCAAGGAGAAGGACATCACCCAGCTTCGGGAGGCCGGGTATCTGGCCAAGGAAATCGCCCACCAGCTTCCGGCCAAGGGGCAGATCGTCCCCAACCCGAAGCCCAATGAGAGGGTGGTGTTTATCCCCCACTTCATCCGCGGGCTAGGGTTTCCTCTCCACCCTTTCGTCCACGGACTCATGTTCTACTACGGGCTAGATTTCCATGATCTAGCCCCCAAATTCTTTCCTGAACATCTCGGCATTTATTGTCGTGTGCGAGGCCTTCCTCCGCATTCCACCCCACTTCGGGCTGTGGCTCAAGATCTTCAACATGAAGCCGAAGGTGGTGGATGGCCAACACGCAGAGTGCGGAGGTGCCATGGTGAGCAAGATGCCCAACGTCACATGGCCCAAACGTACCTTTGTGGAGACCGTCAAAGGGTGGCAGCAACTGTGGTTCTATGTCACAGAGCCTCGCGACGCCACCTAGGCCGCGGCTCCCGAATTCAAGTCCGGAGCCCCAATGCGGCTCACCTCCTGGCTAGAGAAGGGCCTGAATTGGTCTTCATCGGACGAGCTGACAGCGCTGCAAACGCGCATCCAGAGCATGGTGGACAAGAACATCAAGCTTGTCAACGTGATCCAGGTGATGCTAGTTCGCCGGATCCTTCCATCCCAGAGCCGGACTTGCCATTTATGGGAGTTCAATCCGGACGAGCACCAGACCTTGCAACGGTTCTTTGGAACTACGCACAAAGATACTGGAAGGTGCTCTTCAAGGGCAACGAGACGCTGCCGGAGACAACCGAGGACCGCGGGCACGCCCTGGCCCATCCCGCCAGTGCGGTAAGTCTTTCACGTTTCAAGGTGTATCCTTTACTTGCTTGTTCAGGGAAGATATCTAAACCTCACCATTTATTTTTTCAGGGCTGGACAAAGAGGGTGGAGCGGATTCAGTGTCGGGCTCCACTGCCTGAGGAACCAGCCATCCCGCTCCTGACGAAGATGCTGGTCCCGCCGCCTTACCAGGCACCAGAGAAGAAGGCCAAGGGGGCCAAAAGTGGCCAAGGAGAATAATACGCTGGCGTCCGAAGGCACCGAGACTCATTCCTCCGCTGCCGAAGACGAGGAGGAGGAGGAAGAAAGCAACTCCCCGTAAGGGGGGGAGGAAGAAGAGGGAGGCCTCCACAAATCTGGAGGCAGAGGCGTCCAAGAAAGGGAAGCCCTCCCGCACGGATAACTCCGCGTGGGATATCGATAGCGAGGTAAGCCCCAGGCCGAATCGTGAGTACTCAATGGCCCTGACACATTCATGTATTCAGCCTCTTCAGTTTGTAGTTTTAACGTGTTGAATCATGCACTTGCAGTCCGGCCTGTTCCGACCTCGAGCGATCCTCATCTTCAGGGAATTCGGTGGACCCGAAGGTGATGGACAGCGGGTCCCTTCCGGCGGCCTCCTCTCCCAGGGCCATGGATGACACCGAGGTGTTGTCCCGAAGGATCCCAGGCCAGGGGGAGACACAGGAGACCACTAGGGCGGTGCCCGAGGGTGAAGCCTCGGCCGCCGAACACATGGGGGAGCAAATCCCCATGGAGACTGGCGATGGGGGCCGTATTCAGTTCAGCCCCCAGCCAAATACGGTCCCGGAGGCCTATGTGGCTCTAGAACCCGGCAAGCAGCCTCCTTCAAAAGAAGGAGGTGCGCCTATCCCGCCGGTGACCTCTGTCCAGCCAGAGGCGTCGGACACCCTAATGGAAGTGCTGCAAAGTGCTTCCATTGTTGAGGAACACTGTACCCTTATGGGTACGGTGGTTGAGAGGGTTCAGTCCGCGAAGAGCAGACTGACCGAAGCCTGCACAAGCCTTCTAACAGGATTTGAGGTAAGCAACATAATTATGTAAAAAGAATGTCACAGTATAGCTAGTAGCCCCTGAGACCCTGTCCGATGTTCGAAAAGAAAAGCCGGACAGAGGATCAAGTAATTTTTGCAGGAAACTAACTAAATATGTCTTATGTGAATAAGTAGGCATCGTTGCTGGCCACAACCTCTCATGCTGCTGAGGTCTCCGGACTAAAACAGAGTCTGGAGCGGGCCGAGGAAGAGCTCGGCCGTGTAAAAAAACAGCTGGAGGACAAGCAAGGTATGTGATGACCTTGTGTATATCCGGAAAGGATGAATGATTTGTGCTGCCCATGGTGCCATGATATTTAGGAGCGACTTCTGAGGTGGAAACATTCAAGAAAGCGCTGGCTGAGGCCAAAAAGAAAGCAGCGAAGGAGCAAGTCGCCCGTGAAAAAGATGAGGCCAGGGTTTGTGAGGTCCAGCAAGAGCTCCAGGACGCCGTCAAGAAATGCGAGTCCTTGGAGCGCGACATTGCGGATCAAGAGACCGAAATCGCCAAGGCTCGCTAGAGCGCACAAGAGGCCCGGGTTGAAGCCCAGGGCGCCCTCCAGGAAATCCAGGAGGCCAAGAAAATCGCGGCGGGTAAGGCTTTTATTATGCAAAGCAAGTATGTGAAGAAGAGGTATCTCTTACTAACCCGGATTTGGAGTTCTCCAGGGGCGTTTGTGGATCTGCCGCGCAGCATTTCTGACGCTGCTGAATTCTTCCGAGCCGAAGAGGGGAGCTCAACGGAGAAGCTGTTCTGGTCGCAATACCTTGCGCCAGAACATCCGGTGCCCTTTAGCGATCAGCTAAAACAGCTAGTCGAACTGCATACGGTGGCCGAACTAGCCATGAAGGACTTAATAATCCGGCTATGGCGTGCCGAAGCCATACCCTGCAGCTACTTCGGTCTCGTGAAACGGCTAGTCCATGCCTGCCCCCGGCTTGACGCCATCAAGCGGTTGGTCTGTATCGAAGGTGCGCGGATGGCCTTCGCCCATGTCAAGGTGCAGTGGGCGAAGATGAATGCCGTCAAGCTCGCGACCGAGGCACCGCCCGAGGGCAAGGAGCACCGCACGCCCGAGGGATCCCGCATTGTGGCGGAGCAATGTGCAAAAGATGTAATCTTTGAATGAATACATTCATGTTATCTCGCCCTGTATTATGAAACAAAGTCGATTATGTAATATGATGCTTGTTGTTTTTTTTAAAAAAATCCTCCTGTGCGGCCGTTTGTAATAAATCTGAGAGTTGGCCAGTCGTCGGCTTCAGCCCCCACGTAGGTAGTACGGGGGTGTTCGGGATGGAATCTAAACACTCTTGATCCAAAATTTTGGTCCTTGAAGGAGGTGTTTAGCGCAACGAACCAGGCAATCGGACTATGTGGCTCTATCACCCTCACTTAGCCGTAGGAGTTCGACAATGAAAATTTAGGCACAGCCCCTAGTACCCGAACTAGGGTGCTGTAAACACCTGATCGGGTAAGAACCGATTAATCGCGTAATGCGGAAAAGTTCGGTAAAGATTTGAAACCTACGAAGAGCTGACCGGCTCACGCCGCATCATGACAGTCAGTTTTCAGCTTTCTCTACTGAGGTGCTCATCCGGATAAACGAGGACACAATCGCAGTAGTTCTCCCTTTACTACCCTAGTCGATATAGAGGAACGTAAGGTAGTAAGCATAGCAGCCGGGCAACCCAACTATTGACCAAAGACATGATTCGGAGCCAATGCATATAATGCTAAATTTGGGGTGCCGAACTATACTGTAAAAAGTGTTCAGACTTTGTTGCCGTATTACGAGTCGCAATGAAGCCCCTGGCAGATTAAAGCGTACCAAAATGTACGGGTGCAATTTGATAAGAATATCAAAAAAAGGAGAGGTAGCAAGCTAGTGCCGCAGAAGTTGGGCCGCAAACTGTTTCCATTATAGTTTGATTAATACGTCAAAGCGTATTTGTACAAGTAGTGCAATAAGCAACATGGCTATTTAACATGCCACATGTTGGGGAACGTAGCAGAAATTCAAAATTTTCTACGCATCACCAAGATCAATCTATGGAGTAATCTAGCACCGAGGCGAAGGGGAGTGCATCTACATACCATTGTAGATCGCGATGCGGAAGCGTTGCAAGAACGCGGATGAAGGAGTCGTACTCGTAGCGATTCAGATCGCGGTTGATTTCGATCTAAGCGCCGAACCACGGCGCCTCCACGTTCAACACACGTGCAGCCTGGTGACGTCTCCCATGCCTTGATCAGCAAGGAGAGAGGGAGAGGTTGGGGAAGACTCCGTCCAGCAGCAGCACGACGGCGTGGTGGTGGAGGAGGAGCGCGGCACTCCAGCAGGGCTTCGCCAAGCACTGCGAGAGACGAGGAGGGAGAGGGGTACGGCTGCGCCAAGAGAGAGAGAGAGATGTTCTCATGTGTATGGCAGCCCCAAACCCCCACTATATATAGGGGAAGGGGGAGGGGCTGCGCCCCCATCTAGGGTTCCCCCCCCAAGGGGTGCGGCCAGCCCGAGATGCATCTAGGGGGCGGCCAAGGGGGGAGAGAGGGGGGCGCACCACTAGGTGGGCCTTAGGCCCATCTGAGCCTAGGGTTTCCCCCCTTCCCCCTTTCCCTGCGCCTTGGGCCCCTTGTGGGAGGCGCACCGGCCCACCTAGGGGCTGGTCCCTTCCCACACATTTCCCACGCAGCCCTCTGGGGCCGGTGGCCCCACCTGGTGGACCCCCGGGACCCTCCCGGTGGTCCCGGTACGTTACCGATAGCACCCGAAACTTTTCCGGTGACCAAAGCAGGACTTCCCATATATATATCTTTACCTCCGGACCATTCCGGAACTCCTCGTGACGTCTGGGATCTCATCCGGGACTCCGAACAACATTCGGTAACCAAGTATATCTATTCCCTATAACCCTAGCGTCATCGAACCTTAAGTGTGTAGACCCTACGGGTTCGGGAACCATGCAGACATGACCGAGACGTTCTCCGGCCAATAACCAACAGCGGGATCTGGATACCCATGTTGGCTCCCACATGTTCCACGATGATCTCATCGGATGAACCACGGTGCCGGGGATTCAATCAATCCCGTATACAATTCCCTTTGTCAATCGGTATACTACTTGCCCGAGATTCGATCGTCGGTATCCCGATACCTTGTTCAATCTCGTTACCGGCATGTCTCTTTACTCGTTCCATAACACATCATCCCATGATCAACTCCTTGGTCACATTGTGCACATTATGATGATGTACTACCGAGTGGGCCCAGAGATACCTCTCCGTTTACACGGAGTGACAAATCCCAGTCTCGATTCGTGCCAACCCAACAGACACTTTCGGAGATACCTGTAGTGCACCTTTATAGTCACCCAGTTACGTTGTGACGTTTGGTACACCCAAAGCATTCCTACGGTATCCGGGAGTTGCACAATCTCATGGTCTAAGGAAATGATACTTGATATTAGAAAAGCTCTTAGCAAACGAACTACACGATCTTGTGCTAGGCTTAGGTTTGGGTCTTGTCCATCACATCATTCTCCTAATGACGTGATCCCGTTATCAACGACATCCAGTGTCCATGGTCAGGAAACCGTAACCATCTATTGATCAACAAGCTAGTCAACTAGAGGCTTACTAGGGACATGGTGTTGTCTATGTATCCACACATGTATCTGAGTTTCCTATCAATACAATTCTAGCATGGATAATGAACGATTATCATGAACAAGGAAATATAATAATAACCAATTTATTATTGCCTCTAGGGCATATTTCCAATAGTCTCCCACTTGCACTAGAGTCAATAATCTAGTTCCAATCACCATGTGATTAACTGTCACAGGTCACATCACCATGTGACCAACATCTAAAGAGTTTACTAGAGTCAACAATCTAGTTCACATCACTATGTGATTAACACTCAATGAGTTCTGGTTTGATCATGTTATGCTTGTGAGAGAGGTTATTAGTCAACGGGTCTGAACCTTTCAGATCCGTGTGTGCTTTACGAATATCTATGTCATCTTGTGGATGCTACCACTCGCTACTTGGAGCCATTTCAAATAACTGCTCTACTATACGAATCCGGTTTACTACTCAGAGTCATCCGGATTAGTGTCAAAGTTGGCATCGACGTAACCCTTTACGACGAACTCCTTTTCACCTCCATAATCAAGAAAATTCCTTAGTCCACTAGATACTAAGGATAAGTTCGACCGCTGTCATGTGATCCATTCCCGGATCACTATTGTACCCCTTGACCAACTCATGGCAAGGCACACTTCATGTGCGGTACACAGCATAGCATACTGTAGAGCCTACGTCTAAAGCATAGGGGACGACCTTCGTCCTTTCTCTCTCTTCTGCTGTGGTCAGGTCTTGAGTCTTACTCAATACTCACACCTTGTAACACAGCCAAGAACTCCTTCTTTGCTGATCTATTTTGAACTCTTTCAAAATCATGTCAAGGTGTGCGTTCTTTGAAAGTATCATCAGGCGTCTTGATCTATCTCTATAGATCTTGATGCCCAATATGTAAGCAGCTTTATCCAGGTCTTCCTTTGAAAAACTCCTTTCAAACAACCCTTTATGCTTTCCAAAAAATTTACATCATTTCGGATCAACAATATGTCATTCACATATACTTATCAGAAATGTTGTAGCGCTCCCACTCACTTTATTGTAAATACAAGTTTCTAACAAACTTTGTATAAACCCAAAAACTTTGATCACTCCATCAAAGCGTATATTCTGACTCCGAGATGCTTGCTCTAGTCCATGGAAGGATCGCTGGAGCTAGCATACCTTTTAGCATCCTTAGGATCGACAAAACCTCGCTGATTGTATCACATACAACCTTTCCTTACGAAAACTGGTAAGGAAACTTGTTTTTGACATCCATCTGCCAGATTTCATAAATGCAGCTAATGCTAACATGATTCCGACGGACTTAAGCATCGCTACGGATGAGAAAATCTCATCGTAGTCAACTCCTTGAACTTGTGAAAATACTCTTTGCCACAAGTCGAGCTTCATAGACGGTAACATTACCGTCCATGTCCGTCTTCTTCTTAAAGATCCATTTATCTCAATGGCTTGCCGATCATCGGGCAAGTTCACCAAAGTCCATGCTTCGTTCTGATACATGGATCCTATCTCGGATTTCATGGCTTCTAACCATTTGTCGAAATATGGGCCCACCATCGCTTCTCCATACCTCGTAGGTTCAATATTGTCTAACAACATGATATCTAAGACAGGATCACGTACCACTCTGAAGTAGCACGCATCCTCGTCGTCCTACGAGGTTTGGTAGTGACTTGATCCGAAGTTTCATGATCACTATCATAAGCTTCCACTTCAATTGGTGTAGGTGCCACAGGAACAACTTCCTGTGCCCTGCTACACACTAGTTGAAGTGACGGTTCAATAACCTTATCAAGTCTCCACCATCCTCCCACTCAATTCTTTCGAGAGAAACTTTTCCTCAAGAAAGGACTCGTTTCTAGAAGAAATTACTTTTGCTTCCAGATCTGAAATAGGAGGTATACCCAACTGTTTTGGGTATTCTATGAAGATGCATTTATCCGCTTTGGGTTCGAGCTTATCAGCCTGAAACTTTTTCACATAAGCATCGCAGCCCCAAACTTTTAAGAAACGACAACTTAGGTTTCTCTAAACGGTGTCGTCTCAACGGAATTGCGTGGTGCCCTTTTTAAAGTGAATGTGGTTTTCTCTAATGCCTAACCCATAAACGATAGTGGTAATTCGATAAGAGACATCATGGTATGCACCATATCCAATAGGGTGCAGTTATGATGTTCGGACACACCATCACACTATGGTGTTCCAGGCGGTATTAATTGTGACACACTTTCCACAATGTCTTAATTGTGTGCCAAACTCGTAACTCAGATATCTCTATGATCATATCATAGACATTTTATCCTCTTGTCACGATGGTCTTCAACTTCACTCTGAAATTACTTGAACCTTTCAATAATTCAGACTTGTGTTTCATCAAGTAAATACACTCAGCATCTACTCAAATCATCTGTGAAGTAAGAACATAACGATATCCACTGCATGCCTCAGCACTCATTGGACTGCATACATCAAAATGTATTACTTCCAACAAGTTGCTCTCTTGTTCCATCTTACTGAAAATGAGGCCTTTCAGTCATCTTGCCCATGTGGTATGATTTGCATGTCTCAAGTGATTCAAAATCACGTGAGTCCAAACGATCCATCTGCATGGAGTTTCTTCATACCAATAGACATGGTTCGCATGTCTCAATCTTTTCAAAAACGAGTGAGTCCAAAGATCCATCTACATGGAGCTTCTTCATGCGTTCTATACCAATATGACTCAAATGGCAGTGCCACAAGTATGTGGTACTATCATTATTATTTTATATCTTTTGGCACGAACATGTGTATCACTGCGATCGAGATTCATTTTAGGTGCAAGACCATTGAAGATATTATTCAAATAAACAGAGTAACCATTATTCTCCTTAAATGAATAACCGTATTGCAATAAACATAATCCAATCATGTTTATGATCAACGCAAACACCAAATAACAATTATTTAGGTTTAGCACCAATCTCGATGGTAGAGGGAGCATGCGATGCTTGATCACATCAACCTTGGAAACACTTCCAACACATATCATCATCTCACCTTTAGCTAGTCTCCGTTTATTCCGCAGATTTTATTTCGAGTTACTAACACTTAGCAACCGAACCAGTATCTAATACCTTGGTGCTGCTAGGAGTACTAGTAAAGTACACATTCATATAATGTATATCCAATATACTTCTGTCGACCTTGCCTGCCTTCTCATCTACCAAGTATCTAGGGTAGTTCTGTTTCAGTGACCGTTCCCCTCATTACAGAAGCACTTAGTCTCGGGTTTGGGTTCAACCTTGGGATTCTTCACTAGAGCAGCAAATGATTTGTTGTTTCATGAAGTTTCCCTTTTGCCCTTGCCCTTCTAGAAACTAGTGGTTTTACTAACCATCAACAATTGATGCTCCTACTTGATTTCTACTTTCGCGGTGTCAAACATCGCGAGTTGCTCAAGGATCATCATATCTATCCCTGATATGTTATAGTTCATCACGAAGCTCTAATAGCTTGGTGGCAGTGACTATGGAGAACCATCACTATCTCATCTGGAAGATTAACTCCCACTCGATTCAAGCGATTGTGGCACTCAGACAATCTGAGCACATGCTCAACGATTGAGATTTTCTCCCTTAGTCTGCAGGCTTAAGAAACTTGTCAGAGGTCTCATACCTCTTGACGTGGGCACTAGTCTGAAATCCCAATTTCAGTCTTCGGAACATCTTATATGTTCTGCAACGTTTCAAAACATCTTTGGTGCCACAATTCTAGACCGTTAGCATTACGCACTGAACTATCACGTAGTCATCAAAACGTGTATGTCAGATGTTCCGCAACATCTACAGACGACGCTGAGGTTCAGCACACCGTGCGGTGCATTAAGGACATAAGCCTTTTGTGCAGCAATGAGGACAATCCTCAGTTTTACGGACCCAGCCCGCATAATTGCTACTACCAACTTTCAACTAAATTTTCTCTAGGAACATATCTTAAACAGTAGAACTAAAGCGTAAGCTATGACATAATTTGCAAAGACCTTTTGACTATGTTCATGATAATTAAGTTCATCTGATTATTTAATGAACTCCCACTCAGATGGACATCCCTCTAGTCATCTAAGTGATACATGATCCGAGTCAAACTAGGCCGTGTCCGATCATCACGTGAGACGGACTAGTCATCATCGGTGAACATCTCCATGTTGATCGTATCTACTATATGACTCATGTTCGACCTTTCGGTCTCTTGTGTTCCGAGGCCATGTCTATACATGCTAGGCTCGTCAAGTCAACCTAAGTGTTTCGCATGTGTTCCGAGGCCATGTCTGTACATGCTAGGCTCGTCAGCACCCGTTGTATGCGAACGTTAGAATCTATCACACCCGATCTTCACGTGGTGCTTCGAAACAACGAACCTTCGCAACGGTGCACAGTTAGGGGGAACACGTCTCTTGAAATTTTTGTGAGGGATCATCTTATTTATGCTACCGTCATTCTAAGCAAATAAGATCTAAACATGACAAACATCACATGCAAATCATAAAGTGACGTGATATGGCCAATATCATCTTGCGCCTTTTGATCTCCATCTTCGAGGCGCGGCATGATCACCTTCGTCACCGGCATGACACCATGATCTCCATCATCATGATCTCCATCATCGTGTCTTCATGAAGTTGTCTCGCCAACTATTACTTCTACTACTATGGCTAACGATTAGCAATAAAGTAAAGTAATTACATGGCGTTTTCATTGACACGCAGGTCATACAATAAATTAAGACAACTCCTATGGCTCCTGCCCGTTGTCATACTCATCGACATGCAAGTCGTGATTCCTATTACAAGAACATGATCAATCTCATACATCACATATATCATTCATCACATCCTTTTGGCCATATCACATCACATAGCATACCCTGCAAAAACAAGTTAGACGTCCTCTAATTGTTGTTGCATGTTTTACGTGGCTGCTATGGGTTTCTAGCAAGAACGTTTCTTACCTACGCAAAAACCACAACGTGATATGCCAATTTCTATTTACCCTTCATAAGGACCCTTTTCATCGAATCCGATCCGACTAAAGTAGGAGAGACAGACACCCGCTAGCCACCTTATGCAACTAGTGCATGTCAGTCGGTGGAACCTGTCTCACGTAAGTGTACGTGTAAGGTCGGTCCGGGCCGCTTCATCCCACGATGCCGCCGAATCAAGATAAGACTAGTAACGGCAAGTAAATTGACAAAATCGACGCCCACAACTACTTTGTGTTCTACTCGTGCATAGAAACTACGCATAGACCTAGCTCATGATGCCACTGTTGGGGAACGTAGCAGAAATTCAAAATTTTCTACGCATCACCAAGATCAATCTATGGAGTAATCTAGCACCGAGGGGAAGGGGAGTGCATCTACATACCATTGTAGATCGTGATGCGGAAGCGTTGCAAGAACGCGGATGAAGGAGCCGTACTCGTAGCGATTCAGATCGCGATTGATTCCGATCTAAACGCCGAACCACGGCGCCTCCGCGTTCAACACACGTGCAGCCCGGTGACGTCTCCCATGCCTTGATCCAGCAAGGAGAGAGGGAGAGGTTGGGGAAGACTCCGTCCAGCAGCAGCACGACGGCGTGGTGGTGGTGGAGGAGCACGGCACTCCAGCAGGGCTTCGCCAAGCACTGCGAGAGACGAGGAGGGAGAGGGGTAGGGCTGCGCCAAGAGAGAGAGAGAGATGTTCTCATGTGTATGGCAGCCCCAAACCCCCACTATATATAGGGGAAGGGGGAGGGGCTGCGCCCCCATCTAGGGTTCCCCCCCAAGGGGTGCGGCAAGCCCTAGATGCATCTAGGGGGGCGGCCAAGGGGGGAGAGAGGGGGGGCGCACCACTAGGTGGGCCTTAGGCCCATCTAAGCCTAGGGTTTCCCCCTTCCCCCTTTCCCTACGCCTTGGGCCCCTTGTGGGAGGCGCACCAGCCCACCTAGGGGCTGGTCCCTTCCCACACTTGGCCCACGCAGCCCTCTGGGACCGGTGGCCCCACCTGGTGGACCCCCGGGACCCTCCCGGTGGTCCCGGTACGTTACCGATAGCACCCGAAACTTTTCCGGTGACCAAAAATGGACTTCCCATATATAAATCTTTACCTCCGGACCATTCCGGAACTCCTCATGACGTCCGGGATCTCATCCGGGACTCCGAACAACATTCGGTAACCACGTATATCTATTCCCTATAACCCTAGCATCATCGAACCTTAAGTGTGTAGACCCTACGGGTTCGGGAACCATGCAGACATGACCGAGACGTTCTCCGGCCAATAACCAACAGCGGGATCTGGATACCCATGTTGGCTCCCACATGTTCCACAATGATCTCATCGGATGAACCACGATGCCGGGGATTCAATCAATCCCGTATACAATTCCCTTTGTCAATCGGTATACTACTTGCCCGAGATTCGATCGTCGGTATCCCGATACCTTGTTCAGTCTCGTTACCGGCAAGTCTCTTTACTCGTTCCGTAACACATCATCCCGTGATCAACTCCTTGGTCACATTGTGCACATTATGATGATGTACTACCGAGTGGGCCCAGAGATACCTCTTCGTTTACACGGAGTGACAAATCCCAGTCTCGATTCGTGCCAACCCAACAGACACTTTCGGAGATACCTGTAGTGCACCTTTATAGTCATCCAGTTACGTTGTGACGTTTGGTACACCCAAAGCATTCCTACGGTATCCGGGAGTTGCACAATCTCATGGTCTAAGGAAATGATACTTGACATTAGAAAAGCTCTTAGCAAACGAACTACACGATCTTGTGCTAGGCTTAGGTTTGGGTCTTGTCCATCACATCATTCTCCTAATGATGTGATCCCGTTATCAACGACATCCAATGTCCATGGTCAGGAAACCGTAACCATCTATTGATCAACGAGCTAGTCAACTAGAGGCTTACTAGGGACATGGTGTTGTCTATGTATCCACACATGTATCTGAGTTTCCTATCAATACAATTCTAGCATGGATAATAAACGATTATCATGAACAAGGAAATATAATAATAACCAATTTATTATTGCCTCTAGGGCATATTTCCAACACCACAACCAAGGGAGAACTGCGTGCGGGTCCTGAAAACTGGTAGAGTGATCATTAAAGATACCACCTAGGAATTCCCTTATACGTCAGTGCTTCTTGCCGTCTTGGTGTATCTATCCTTTCGAAAGGACCGGTGATCAGGTCGTCGGAAATAGCCTATGGAAAATAAACCTGAAAAGGATAAAAAAGAAAAAGTGAATGTATGTGTGTCCAGGGAGGGGTCTAGCCCTATTATGGATCACAATCTGGTTAAGCCTCCGTCTATGTCCATGGTATTTTGAGTGCGTAGTTATGTACGCGCGGTACGAATGCCGCCGCTTGTTCGGGACTGGGACGGAGGCCGAATTGCTAGTCGAGCTCTTGACGAGTTGGGTTGTCCTGCTGCAGAGTAGTCCGGACTAGTTTGACAGTGTCCGGGAGCTCGGCTTCCAAATTAAGGTTCTGCTTGAGAAGGCCGCTCTGTACTTCTGCTGCTAAAGCAGCGGTGCGCTCCTCGGTACGAAGGGAGCGTTCCGTGTTTCCATTGACTGTTATGACGCCGCGTGGTCCGGGCATCTTGAGCTTGAGATAAGCATAGTGTGGCACTTCATTGAATCGAGCAAATGCGGTTCGTCCCAGCAGTGTGTGATAGCCGCTGCGAAAGGGGACGATATCGAAGATCAATTCTTCGTTTCGGAAGTTGTCCGGGGATCCGAAGACAACCTCTAGTGTGATTGAGCCCGTACAGCGGGCCTCTACACCTGGTATGACTCCTTTAAAGGTAGTCTTTGTGGGCTTGATCCTTGAGGGATTAATGCCCATTTTGGGCGCTGTATCATGATAGAGCAGGTTCAGGCTGCTGCCACCATCCATCAGGACTCGCGTGAGATGGAATCCATCAATGATTGGGTCGAGGACCAGTGCGGCTGAACCGCCGTGACGGATACTCGTCGGATGGTCCCTGCGATCGAAAGTGATCGGACAGGAAGACCATGGGTTGAACTTTGGGGCGACTGGCTCCATCGCGTAGATGGCCCTGAGCGTGTGTTTGCGCTCCCTCTTGGGGATATGGGTAGCGTATATCATGTTAACTGTTTTAATTGGGGGAGGACTTCTTCTGTCCCCCTATGTTCGGCCGATGGGACTCCTCATCATCGTTCTTGCTTTGCGACCCCTTCTCCTTGTTTTCGGCATTTAATTTGCCGGCCTGTTTAAAAACCAAATAGTCTCTGTTGGTGTGATTGGCTGGTTTGTCTGGGGTGCCATGGATCTAGCATGGACGATCGAGTATGCGGTCCAAGCTGGATGGGCCCGGATTGTTTCTTTTATATGGCTTCTTCCGCTGGCCGGACTTGGAGCCACTGAATCCGGCGTTGACTACCGTGTCGTCGGTATTGTCACCGTTGCTTCGACGCTTGTGCCTGTTGCGTCAGGGCTTGCCGTTGCTGTTTTTGGTCTCAGAGGTGCCAGCTTCGCTTGCAGTGTTATTGCTACGTGCTAGCCAACTATCCTCGCCCGCACAAAAACAGGTCATGAGTGCCGTGAGGGCTGCCATGGACTTCGGCTTTTCTTGGCCGAGGTGACGAGCGAGCCATTCGTCACGGATGTTATGCTTAAAGGCCTCTAGGGCTTCGGCATCCGGACATTCGACGATCTGGTTCTTTTTAGTTAGGAACCTGGTCCAGAATTTCCTGGCTGACTCTCCGGGTTGTTGAACTATGTGACTTGAGTCATCGGCGTCTAGAGGTCGTACGTATGTACCTTGGAAGTTGTCACGGAAGGCCTCTTCCAAGTCCTCCCAGCTGCCAATAGAGTTTTCAGGCAGACTGTTTAACCAGTGCCGAGCTGGCCCTTTGAGTTTTAGCGGGAGGTATTTGATGGCGTGAAGGTCATCACCGCGGGCCATATGAATATGGAGAAGAAAATCCTCAATCCATACCGCGGGATCTGTTGTTCCATCATATGATTCGATATTCACGGGTTTAAACCCTTCTGGGAATTCATGCTCCATTACTTCGTCAGTGAAGCAAAGGGGGTGTGCGGCGCCTCTGTATCGGGCCAAGTCGCGACGTAGTTCGGATGTAGTCTGTCTGCGATTTTCGGCCGGGCGTGGTTATGTTTGTCATGTCCGGCAAAATGGTCATCGTCGCGCGTCAGGGCATGCCCCCGCGATCCGTAGATCGATCTGGTCAGACCTGTTTTGTTTTTTAGGTCCTGCCGCGGGTCATATGTATAACCCCGAGTTGTTTTATCTCTTACTTTACGGTGAGGTAGGACTGGCTGGTGTTCGGCTTGAGGTGCCGCTTTATCCCGGCCACGTGGTGGTTGGTCAGCCGCATTACGCGCTGATGGTACGGGCTCCAACGCCTCGTCATCGAATTGGGGTAACAATTTGCGCTTCGGGTAACTTTTAGTTGGGCGATCGAGGCCGTATTCCTCGGCTGCCAGGACATTAGTCCATCTGTCGTTGAGCAGGTCTTGATCAGCTTGAAGCTGCTACTGCTTCTTTTTCAGGCTCCTCGCAGTGGCTATTAGCCGGCGCTTAAAGCGCTCCTGCTCGAGAGGTTCCTCCGGCATGATGAAATCCTCACTGCCGAGGCTCACCTCGTCCTTGGAGAGTGGAAGATAATTACTGTCCTCCAAGTCTTCTTTTACGGCCTGTTCATCAGGGCTGACTCGCCCGTCCTCCCGTTCGTCCTATTCAGAGGTTGGCTCAACGGGGTATTCCTTCTCTTTGGCATCATCCGCAGTATTTTTTTTAATCGTGCCGGTATCGCTATCTTTTTCACGCCATGATTTAGAGCAGCGCGGCTGAGGTCGGCGATCTGGCTGTGTCTCCGGAGGTTTATCCTTGACTGGATCCTTCTCGTCATCGCCATTGTTCTCTTTAGGTGAATCCACCATGTACACGTCGTACGAAGAAGTGGTCATCCAGCGCCCGGTAAACGGGGGTTTTGGCCCTGCTCCTCTTCGGCATCGTTGTCCATACCGTCGATGTCTTCGGAGCCGTAATCGAGCATGTCGGTTAAGTCTTCAACAGTGGCTATGAAGTAGGCGGTGGGTGAGAAGCGAAATTCTCCGTCATCAACCTCCAGTTCGAACCGGATATAATTCAGGTGTGAGTCCCCCACTAAGGAGAGTGTTTTTAATGAGTTTAGCACGTCGCCTAAAGGCGAGTGCCGGAAGATGTCCACGGAGCTGAATTCGACGATCGATGCCTGATCAAGCTCGACGTGCGCGGACGCACATGGTTTGGAACCTGTAGCCGGAAACGAGTCTGAGGTTCCGGTGACAGAGATCCCACCCGAGGTTGGGTCTGTGTGCGGCTCCGACGCCGTTGAGTCTGCGGCTTCCGTGGCGGGGTTGAGCTTTCCATCCTCGGATGGCGCGATCTGCTCCGGATCTAGGGCCACAGCGGTTACACGCGCTATCTCCTGGGTGTGGTCTGATGACAGATTTAAGTCATGTTCATCGTGGTGGCAGGGAGCGGCTGCCGTGGGCGCGAATCCATCGAAGATCAAGTCCCCGCGGATATCAGCGACGTAGTTCAAGCTTCCAAATCTGACCTGATGGCCAGGGGCGTAGCTTTTGATCTGCTCTTGATGGCCAAGCGAGTTGGCCCGCAGTGCGAAGCCGCCGAATACGAAGATCTGTCCGGGGAGGAAGACTTCCCCCTGGACAGCATTGTTGTAGATAATTGACGGGGCCATCAAACCTTTTGAAGACGACGCAGCAGAACTCTCAATGAAAGCACCAATGTCGGTGTCAAAACCGGCAGACCTCGGGTAGGGGGTCCCGAACTGTGCGTCTAAGGTTGATGGTAACAGGAGACGGGGGACACAATGTTACCTAGGTTTGGGCCCTCTCTATGGAGGTAATACCCTACTCCCTGCTTGATTGATCTTGATGAATATGAGTATTACAAGAGTTGATCTACCTCGAGATCGCAATGGCTAAAACCCTAAAAGTCTAGCCTGTATGACTATGATTATGATTGCCCCTACGGACTAAGCCCTCCGGTTTATATAGACATCGGAGGGGACTAGGGTTGTACAAAGTCGGTTACAGAAAAAGGAATCTTCATATCAGGGCGCCAAGCTTGCCTTCCACGCCAAGGAGAACTCATCCGGACACGGGAGAGAGTCTTCGGTCTTGTATCTTCACAGCCCATCAGTCCGGCCCACGTACCATAGTCTGGACGCCCGAGGACCCCTTAATCCAGGACTCCCTCAGCGACCCCCACCCTTGTGGGCCCCTCGTGACTCAACCGACCTATTTCTTCCGCCTATATATTCTCAACTATCCCAAAAACTTCCACGGGAGCCACGAAACCACTTTTCCACCGCTCCAACCTTCTGTACCCGTGAGATCCCATATAGGGGCCTTTTTCGGCATCCTGCCGGAGGGGGATTCGATCACGGAGGGCTTCTACGTCAACACCATTGCCTCTCCAATGAAGCGTGAGTAGTTTGCCACAGACCTACAGGTTCATAGCTAGTAGCTAGATGGCTTCTTCTCTCTCTTTGATTCTCAATACAAAGTTCCCCTCGATGTTCTTGGAGATCTATTCGATGTAATACTCTTTTGCGGTGTGTTTGCCGAGATCCGATGAATTGTGGATTTATGATCAGCTTATCTATGAATATTATTTAAATCTCCTCTAAATTCTTATATGCATGATTTGATATCTTTGCAAGTCTCTTCGAACTATCGATTTGGTTTGGCCAACTAGATTGGTTTTTCTTGCAATGGGAGAAGTGCTTAGCTTTGGGTTCAATCTTGCGGTGCTCGATCCTAGTGACAGAAGGGGAACTGACACGTATTGTATTGTTGACATCGAGGATAAAAAGATGGGGTTTTCATCATATTGCTTGAGTTAATTCCTCTACATCATGTCATCTTGCTTAAAGCGTTACTACGTTCTTTATGAACTTAATACTCTAGATGCATGTTGGACAGCGGTTGATGTGTGGAGTAATAGTAGTAGATGCAGGCAGGAGTCGGTCTACTTGACATGGACGTGATGCCTATATTCATGATCATTGCCTTAGATATCGTCATAACTTTGCGCTTTTCTATCAATTTCTCGGCAGTAATTTGTTCACCCACCGTAATATTTTCTATCTTGAGAGAAGCCTCTTGTGAAACCTATGGCCCCGGGTCTACTTTCCATCATATAACTTTTTGATCTACAATTTTAGTTTCCTATTTACTTTCTTTGCAATATTTTACTTTCCGTTCCATAAACTAAAAATACCAAAAATATTACTTTGCCGTTTATCCATCTTTATCAGATCTCACTTTGCAAATAACTGTGAAGGGATTGACAACCCTTTATCGCGTTGGGTGCAAGTTGGTGTTTGTCTGTGTAGGTATTCGATGGCTTGTGCGTTGTCTCCTACTAGATTGATACCTTGGTTCTCAAAAGCTGAGGGAAATACTTACTCTACTTTGTTGCATTACCCTTTCCTCTTCAAGGGAAAAACCAACGCAAGCTCAAGGTAGCAGGAAGAACTTCTGGCGCCGTTGCTGGGGAGATCTACGCCAAGCCGAGACATACCAAGTACCCATCATAAAATCTCATCCCTCGTATTACATTATTCGTCATTCGCCTCTCGTTTTCCTCTCCCCCACTTCTAAAACGATTTTCGAAAAGCTTCGCCTTTTCTTCGCCCTCTTCCGTCCGTCTTCTTCGCTTGCTTTTTGTGTGCTCGTGTGTTGGATTGCTTGGTTTGTCACGATGGCTCAAGAGAATACCAAATTGTGTGACTTTTCCAATACCAACAATAATGATTTTATTAGTACTCCGATTGCTCCCGCTACTAATGCGGAATCTTGTGAAATTAATACCGCTTTGTTGAATCTTGTTATGAAAGATCAATTTTCCGGCCTTCCCAATGAAGATGTCGCATCCCATCTTAATAATTTCATTGATTTGTGTGATATGCAAAAGAAAAAAAGACGTGGATAATGATTTGTTAAGTTGAAGCTATTTTCGTTCTCGCTTCGAGATCGTGCTAAAACTTGGTTTTTATCTTTGTCTAAAAATAGTATTGATTCATGGAATAAGTGTAAAGATGCTTTTATTTCCAAGTATTTTCCTCCCGCTAAGATCATCTCCCTTAAGAACAATATTATGAATTTTAAGAAACTTGATCATGAACATGTTACACAATCTTTGGAGAGGATGAAATTAATGATTAGAAATTGCCCCACTCATGGCTTGAATTTGTGGATATTATACAAAAAAATATGTCGGACTGAATTTTGCTTCTAGAAATCTTTTAGATTCGGCCTCGGGAGGTACTTTTATGGAAATTATGTTAGGAGAAGCTATCAAACTCGTAGATAGTATTATGGTTAATTATTCTCAATGGCATACTGAAAGATTTTCCACTAGTAAAAAAGTGCATGCGTTTGAAAAGATTAATGTTTTGAGTGGAAAGATGGATGAGCTTATGAAATTATTTGCTATTAAGAGTGATCCTATTGATCCTAATGATATGCCTTTGTCTACTTTGATTGAAAACAATAATGAATCTATGGATGTGAATTTTGTTGGTAGGAACAATTTTGGTAATAACGCGTATAGAGGTAATTTTAATCCTAGGTCGTTCCATTGTAATTCCTCTAATAATTATGGTAATTCCTACAACAATTCTTATGGAAATTATAATAAGATGCCCTCTGAATTTGAGAATAGTGTTAAAGAATTTATAAGTTCACAAAAGAATTTCAATGCCTTGATTGAAGAGAAACTGCTTAAGATTGATGATTTGGCTAGGAACATGGATAGAAATTGTCTTGATGTTGATTCTTTGAAACTTAGATCTGATCCACCTAAGCATCATATCAATGAGTCTCTCAAAGCCATGAGAATTTCCATTGATGAGTGCAAAGAAAGAACCGCTAAGATGCGTGCTAAAAAAGATTGGTTTATAAAAGCGTGTTCTTCTAGTTTCTATGAGAATAAGGATGAAGATCTTAAAGTGATTGATGTGACTCCTATTGAATCTTTGTTTTCCAATTTAAATCTTGATAAAGATGGGACTAGAGATGAGTCAACTTTAGTTAGAAGGCGTCCCAATGATTCGGAGTTTTTAGATCTTGATGCAAAAATTGATAAAAGTGGGATTGGAGAGGTCAAAACTTTAAGTAGCAATGAACCCACTCTTTTGGATTTCAAGGAATTTAATTATGATAATTGTTCTTTAATAGATTGTATTTCCTTGTTGCAATCCATGTTGAATTCTCCTCATGCTTATAATCAAAACAAAGCTTTTACTAAACATATCATTGATGCTATGATGCAGTCTTTTGAAGAAAAGCTTGAATTGGAAGTTTCTATTCCTAGAAAACTTTATGATGAGTGGGAACCTACTATTAAGATTAAGATTAAAGATTATGAATGCCATGCTTTGTGTGATTTGGGTGCTAGTGTTTCCACGATTCCAAAAACTTTGTGTGATGTGTTAGGTTTCCGTGAATTTGATGATTGTTCCTTAAATTTTCATCTTGCAGATTCAACTATTAAGAAATATATGGGAAGGATCAATGATGTTCTTATTGTTGCAAATAGGAATTATGTGCCCGTAGATCTCATTGTTCTTGATATAGATTTCAATCCTACATGTCCTATTATTATTGGTAGACCTTTCCTTAGAACGATTGGTGCAATTATTGATATGAAAGAAGGAAACATTAGATTTCAATTTCCGTTAAGAAAAGGCATGGAACACTTCCCTACAAAGAAAATTAAATTGCCTTATGAATCTATTATGAGAGCCACTTATGGATTACATTCCAAAGATGATAACACGTAGATCTATTCGTGTTTTTATGCCTAGCTAAGGGCGTTAAACAATAGCGCTTGTTGGGAGGCAACCCAATTTTATTTTTGTTTTTTCTTTTTAGGTTCTGTTTTGTAATAAATATTTCATCTAGCCTCTGGTTAGATATGGTTTTGTGTTTTAATTAATGTTTGTGCCAAGTAAAACCTTTGGGATAGCTTATGGTAATAGTTGATTTGATCATGCTGAAAAAACAAAAACTTATGCGCTCAGTCCCAGAATTTTTAAAAATCACAGGAGCGTTGAATAATTCTTAATTTTTTACTGTATATTGACATACAAATTTTCCAGGTCTTCCTAATTTTTCGGGATTTTTGGAGTTATATAAATATGCGAACAATTCAGATTACTACAGGAGGTTCTGTTTTTGACAGATTCTGTTTTTCGCGTGTTGTTTGCTTATTTTGATGCATCTATGGCTAGTATTGGGGGGTATGAACCATGGAAAGTTGGAATACAGTAGATATTACACCAATATAAATAAAGAACGAGTTCACAATAGTAACAAAAGTGGTGATTTATTTTCTTATACTAACGAAGCTTATGAGATTTTCTGTTGAGTTTTGTGTTGTGAAGTTTTCAAGTATTGGGTAAGGATTTTATGGACTCTGGAATAAGGAGTGGCAAGAGCCTAAGCTTGGGGATGCCCAAGGCACCCCAAGATAATATTCAATGATACCAAGAGCCTAAGCTTGGGGATGCCCCGGAAGGCATCCCCTCTTTCATCTTCGTCTATCGGTAACTTTACTTGAGGCTATATTTTTATTCACCATATGATATGTGTTTTGCTTGGAACGTCTTGTATGATTTGAGTCTTTACTTTTCAGTTTGCCACAATCATTCTTGTTGTACACACCTTTTGAGATAGACATGCATGAATCATGATGTATTAGAATACTCTATGTGCTTCACTTATATCTTTTGAGCTAGGCAAATTTTTCTCTAGTGCTTCACTTGTATTTTTTAGAGCACGGTGGTGGTTTTATTTTATAGAAATTGATGAACTCTCGTACTTCACTTATATTATTTTGAAAGTCTTTAGAAACAGCATGGTAATTTTCTTTGGTTATAAAATTAGTCCTAATATGATAGGCATCCAAGAGGAATATAATAAAAACTTTCATATAAACTGCATTGAATACTATGAGAAGTTTGATTCCTTATGATTGTTTTGAGATATGAAGATGGTGATATTAAAGTCATGCTAGTGAGTAGTTGTGAATTTGAGAAATACTTGTGTTAAAGTTTGTGAGTCCCGTAGCATGCACGTATGGTGAACTGTTATGTGATGAAGTCGGAGCATGATTTATTTATTGATTGTCTTCCTTATGAGTGGCGGTCAGGGACGAGCGATGGTCTTTTACTACCAATCTATCCCCCTAGGAGCATGCGCGTAGTACTTTGTTTCAATAACTAATAGATTTTTGCAATAAGTATGTGAGTTCTTTATGACTAATGTCGAGTCCATGGATTATACGCACTCTCACCTTTCCGCCATTACTAGCCTCTCTAGTACCGCACAACTTTCGCCGGTACCATAAACCCACCATATACCTTCCTCAAAACAGCCACCATACCTACCTATTTTGGCATTTTCATAGCCATTTCGAGATATATTGCCATGCAACTTTCCACCGTTCCGTTTATTATGACACGCATCATTATTGTCGTATTGCTTTGCATGATCATGTAGTTGACATCGTATTTGTGGCAAAGCCACCATTCATAATTTTTTCATACATGTCACTCTTGATTCATTGCACATCCCGGTACACCGCCGGAGGCATTTATATAGAGTCATATTTTGTTCTAAGTATCGAGTTGTAAGTAAATAAAAGTGTGATGATCTTCATTATTAGAGCATTGTCCCATGTGAGGAAAGGATGATGGAGACTATGATTCCCCCACAAGTCGGGATGAGACTCCAGACAAAAAAAGAGGCCAAACAATGAGAGAAGGACCAAATAAAAAAATATGAGAGAAAAGAGAGAAGGGGCAATGCTACTATCCTTTTACCACACTTGTGCTTCAAAGTAGCACCATGATCTTCATGGTAGAGAGTCTCCTATGATATCACTTTCATATACTAGTGGGAATTTTCATTATAGAACTTGGCTTGTATATTCCAATGATGGGCTTCCTCAAAATGCCCTAGGTCTTCGTGAGCAAGTGAGTTGGATGCACACCCACTTAGTTTTCATTTTGAGCTTTCATAAACTTATAGCTCTAGTGCATCCGTTGCATGGCAATCCCTACTCACTCACATTGATATCTATTAATGGGCATCTCCATAGCCCGTTGATACGCCTAGTTGATGTGAGACTATCTCCTTCTTTTTGTCTTCTCCACAACCACCGTCTATTCAACCTATAGCGTTATGTCCATGGCTCAGGCTCATGTATTGCGTGAAACTTAAAAAAGTTTGAGAACATCAAAAGTATGGAACAATTGCTTGGCTTGTCATTGGGGTTGTGCATGATTTGAATATTTTGTGTGATGAAGTTGGAGCATAGCCAGACTATATGATTTTGTAGGGATAAGCTTTCTTTGGCCATGTTATTTTGAGAAGACATATGCTTGAAGTATACTTGAAGTATTATTGCTTTTATGTCAATATTAAAACTTTTGTTTTGAATCTTACGGATCTGAACATTCCTGCCACAATAAAGAGAATTACTTGGATAAATATGTTAGGTAGCATTCCACATCACAAAATCTGTTTTTATCATTTACCTACTCGAGGACGAGCGGGAATTAAGCTTGGGGATGCTTGATACGTCTCCAACGTATCTATAATTTTTTATTGTTCCATGCTATTATATTATCTACATTGGATGTTTTATATGCATTAATATGCTATTTTATATGATTTTTGGGACTAACCTATTAACCTAGAGCCCAGTGCTAGTTCCTGTTTTTTCCTTATTTTAGAGTTTTGCAGAAAAGTAATACCAAGCGGAGTCCAAACGGAATGAAACTTTCATGATGATTTTTATTAGACCAGAAGACATCTAGAGGGATTGGAGTGCACGTCAGGAAAGCCACGAGGCGGCCACAAGGCCGGAAGGCGCGCCCAGGGGGTAGGGCGCGCCCCCCACCCTTGTGGGCCCCTCGTGACTCCATCGACCTATTTCTTCCGCCTATATATTCTCAAATATCCCAAAAACTTCCACGGGAGCCACGAAACCACTTTTCCACTGCCGCAACCTTCTGTACCCGTGAGATCCCATCTAGGGGCCTTTTCCGGCGTCCTGCCGGGGGGGATTCGATCACGGAGGGCTTCTACATCAACACCATTGCCTCTCCGATGAAGCGTGAGTAGTTTACCACAGACCTACGGGTCCATAGCTAGTAGCTAGATGGCTTCTTCGCTCTCTTTGATTCTCAATACAAAGTTCTCCTCGATGTTCTTGGAGATCTATCCGATGTAATACTCTTTTGCGGTGTGTTTGCCGAGATCCGATGAATTGTGGATTTATGATCAGCTTATCTATGAATATTATTTAAATCTCCTCTGAATTATTTTACGCATGATTTGATATCTTTGCAAGTCTCTTCGAACTATCGATTTGGTTTGGCCAACTAGATTGGTTTTTCTTGCAATGGGAGAAGTGCTTAGCTTTGGGTTCAATCTTGCGGTGCTCGATCCTAGTGACAGAAGGGGAACCGACACGTATTGTATTGTTGCCATCGAGGATAAAAAGATGGGGTTTCCATCATATTGCTTGAGTTAATTCCTCTACATCATGTCATCTTGTTTAAAGCGTTAATCAGTTCTTTAGGAACTTAATACTCTAGATGCATGCTGAACATCGGTCGATGTGTGGAGTAATGGTAGTAGATGCAGGCAGGAGTCGGTCTACTTGACACGAACGTGATGCCTATATTCAGGATCATTGCCTTAGATATCATCATAACCTTGCACTTTTTTTATCAATTGCTCGGCAGTAATTTGTACACCTACCGTAATATTTTCTATCTTGAGAGAAGCCTCTAGTGAAACCTATGGCCCCCGGGTCTACTTTCCATCATATAAGTTTTCGATCTACAATTTTAGTTTCCTATTTACTTTCTTTGCAATCTTTTACTTTCCGTTCCATAAACAAAAATACCAAAAATATTACTTTACCGTTTATCCATCTATATCAGATCTCACTTTGCAAATAACCGTGAAGGAATTGACAACCCCTTTATCGTGTTGGGTGCAAGTTGGTGTTTGTTTGTGCCGGTATTCGGTGGCTTGTGTGTTGTCTCCTACTAGATTGATACCTTGGTTCTCAAAAGTTGAGGGAAATACTTACTCTGCTTTGTTGCATCACCCTTTCCTCTTCAAGGAAAAAACCAATGCAAGCTCAAGAGGTAGCATCGGGCCCAGAGGTACTTTAAGGTTCATGCAGGCCAAGATTCCGGTGCGACTCAGGAAACCAAACGGGCCAAAATTGTATCCAGCGGGCTTGGCTCAGGCTATTGTAGTCTACCAAACGTATCCTAAGAGAGGCAAAGTCTGAATTGGTTGGGAACTTCAAGTACTTGTATAGTGATGATGTTTAGTAGTTTAAGTCTTTTTTGCATGGATATGTTTAAAGTAGTTAAAGTTAGGTAAATGATTCCTGACAGCCGGCCGGCCAAAGCTTCGGATTGCCGCGCGCACGACGTCCAATTGGGGCACATCCAACCCTTCCTATTGTGCCACTTCCTCCACAACATCATCTTCCTTCTCCCCTTGTTTCGTCGCCTACCTCCATGACTCCACCTCACGCATCATTTTGTTTCTCTACTCGCTACAAGCCGCTGGTGTCTGCCTCTTGCCGACACGGTCGCACCGATTTTTGTAGCAAGGGGCGACCGCAGACAACGACACCATGCCCTTTGATGTGCTGCAAATCCAGACCGTGGGGTTGCTCGAAGCTGGACATTGCAAACCACGCGTGGCTACGGTTAAAGGCACTGCTACGAGCATATTCCTAGATGCTGCGAGCTGCACCACCGCATCATCGACTTCATATTGGTCTGGGCGCGGAAATGGGAGTTGTCAGTACGGATGCTGGGAAAGGCAACTGTAGATGCTACATCTAACCATGAGGTTTTCTGGAACCAATAGGGGAGATGTTGGAACCAATGTCGCTAAAAGGTGTAGATGTTGACGGGGGAAAAGCTGGAACCAATGTGGCTGAAAGATGCAATCTTTTGATGGAAATGTTGGAAGTCGCTCATCGGTGTTGCAATGGTGGGTGCAAAAGTTACTACTACAACACGAAAGTTGTAACCGTTGGCTCAAAATGTTGGAACGACAACCCGTTTAGCTATGGCGGGGACGGTGTTGTCGCTTTGGGCTGCAACAGGCAACCCATTTTTTCTTTGTGGGCGACGGTAGTGTCGTGATGGGCTGTAACCGGCAACAAAATACTATAACCAGCAAACTATTTTGCTACAGCGTCGATGGTGGTCCTTTTTTTGCTGACACGATAATGATGATGAAGTAGCGACCTTGACAAAGATGCAACTTCGTTGTTGTCGGTTTGCGTGTCATTCTACGACGCGCGACCGGAGGTGCTGCAACCTCGGGGACGGTCGTGCTGGGACCAATGGGAGGCTTTGCTAAGACAATGGAGAAAGTTGCAGCCCTGTGGGCACGTGCTAGAACTAGCCGACGATGATGTTATGGCTGTTCGAGGGCGTGTGCAGGGGGATAGGACTGTGAGCACCGGCGAGACGGTGCGACAGCGGCGTTATTTGCGAGGGTGGGCGACAGGCTCACAGCTGTGCGGCGAGCGCTGTGGCTAGGTACGCAAGGGAGCGGAGATTTTGAAGGTCGTGTCAGTACTCATGGTCAAGGGGACACAGAAAGATTTGATGCTCCAAGGTAGCTTGATCGTGCGGCTCGCGCAGTGCCGGCTGAGCACTTCCCTTAATGTTATGTGTGAACTTGGTATAATCTATATCTATATCTATATCTATACCTACTAATAAAGCAAGGTGTGTTTCTCCTATTCTTTTATCCATTCATCGCCGAAAAGATTTTTTGTTCTATTTCGAGGTGGTACTAATTTTTTGTGTGTGTATCCGCTAGAAAAGAAAAAAAACATTTGTCCAGAATTCCATACTTAGGTTGCGGGGGCTCTGGCCCAACCAAGCCAGCCCACTTATTATCATGCCCACGCAGTTCGGAAAATCTCATTTGCCGCACCGACGACAAATAGTCGAACCTTCGCACAGGGCACCAGAGACTTGGCCGGCCCGTTTTCATTTTTTAGTGTTCTGTTTCTATTTTTTCTGTTCTTTTCTCTTTCATGTCTTTTTTTCTTTTTTATTTTATATTTTCTCCTTAAACTAAAATTTACAGAATTTCAACTTTTCTTCAAGTACTCAAAATTTGTCCAGAATTCCAAAATTTTGTTCCTGTTTTGAAAAATGTTCGAAACTTCAAAAAATCTTGTTCCAAAATTTTCTCAAAATTTTAAAAAATGTTTGTGTGTAAAAATCTCGAGAGCTTTCTAAAAATTACATTTTATAATATGTTCCATATTCTAAAAATATTCTTGTTTTAGTGATATGTTCACAAATCCGAAATAATTTTTGCGTATAAGAAAACATATTCTACAATTGTTCTAAATATTCAAAATGTGTTCCTTTTTTTAAAAAAAGTCACAACTTCAAAAAAATGTTTGTGTTTTTAATAAAAGGTTCATGTTTTCAAAAAAAGTTAATTCCAAAAAATAAATCCCGTTTCTATTGTTCGTGTTTTTCCCAAAAAAAATATACATAATTTTCAGGAAATATTGTTTGCATTTTTTTAAAACTGTTCGGGATGTTAAAAAAATTCAAGTTCCAAGAATATTCGGCAGTTCATATTTTCTTAAAGTTAAAAAGAATAAAAAATGTTTCAAATATGACGCTATAGTATTTTCTTAAACCCTGATAAAGAAGGGCATCCATGCCTGATTATGCTAATGAAACGGGATTTCTACGATGCGATTAGTAAAACATCCGGTTACGCCGTCATAGAAGAGAGTGATCGAAGCAACCGTGTCTTAAAAGTCGCCAAGCAGCCACCAAATGAGGAGGCAAGCACAACCCCGAAATGGAGGCGGACATGGAGGGAAAAAAGAAGGCAAGAAGACTGCAACTCCTTGCTCTATTGCTCACCGTTGCGGAGACTGATTTTAGTGGACACATCAATTATCTTTCCTGGTGCTTCTCACAAAAAAAATCTCTCCCATTGCAACGTATGGGCATATGTGCTACTCCATGTGACAAATTGGAAATCGTGTGACAAAAGTTATAAAGAACCGTGTGACAAATCTTTGTTGTTTCATGAGTACTGTAGTGGAGTATATGTGAATGTGATGTGAGGAAAAAAAAATGTTGCTGCACGCTGTGGAACCCTTTGCTTAGCATGAGAGGCAATGCACGCGCCAAGCCCCTTTTACGGTAGCGACAGCACTAGTGGAAGACTTCTTTCCGTCTGCATAGGTTCGGTCGTCGTACTGCAGATTCCAAAGCCATCGTCCTAGTACTGTGTTCTTTTCCAAGTCAGTCGTGCTCCTTTCCAAGCCATTTCTTCTATCGAAAGTCTCGTACCGTCAGAATCATTCACACGAGCATTCTCTCACTGTCACTGAAAACCCAGCAATCGGCTAAAATGAATATTTGTGTTAGAAAATCTGAATACAAGGTAGTTTTACAGTCAAACAAGACAGCGGCCCCTATGGACCACATAATTGAGAAACACAAAAATAGTAAAAAAAAATATACAATCATACAGAATCAACAAGAATGCAATAGCAAACAGAAGATCCCATGGCACAAGAAAACCGAAGGAATTGTAATTTGGATGGCACGCAAGAAAACACACACTCAATCCTGTACGAATGATTATGTAAAAAGAATTCTACTAAATATTGAAATCCTTATATATGCAAGGCATAACAAACCGATATGTGGTGATTTGGGTGGCACCATTCCTTTAACACACACCCCCCCCCCCCTTTAAAAATTATTATTCTACATGAGTCTTGTCAAATTCCTGCAAATGGCCTTAGAAATTAAACCACTTCAACCGGAAAAACAACATCTAAAGGCAGGTTCGGATTCCCTCCCCTTCACAACTCCGCTCAGGGAGCTGGAGGAGTAGCAGTTCAAAATCGCAGAATGGGGAAGGAGGCGCTCCGCAGATCCTGAGATTTTACGGAGTGGGAGGATTACCGAACAGCCCCTAACACTCCTCTCAAATGCCAAAAAGAAAGAAAGAGAAAGGAAAAGAGCATCAAGAAAAGATCCATTGGGAAAAATAAAGCGTCCTCTGCGACCGCAAGGGGTACCCAATAGACGCACACCCAACTCGTTTAAAGCCGGCGAGGAAGCCCAGGAACAGCCGCCCACTCCTCCACTTCCCACTTCCCACTTCCCACCTCTGAAACCACCCAACCATCTTCCTCCCCTTTGGAGCCTGATCGACGAACTCCGGTAATGGCGCAAGCGCTGGTCGTCGTCGTCTCCGGCCGGCGACGATGGCGGCTGCACGGGCGCACGTGGAGAGGCTCCGGCGGGAGCGGTACTACATCGGGCGCGGCGGGCAGAACCCGCTGGCGGAGAACATGCACCAGGCGGAGAACTACCTGAGCCAGGAGCTCTACTCCAAGGACGTCCACTTCCTCATGGAGCTCGTCCAGGTGACCTTGCTTTCTTGCTTTCTTCTTCCTTCGGCACTCTGTTTTTGTACTACTCTACAAAAAAATTCTGTGGTTATGTACAATGCTACTTACTATACTACTAGTACAAAAAAAATTCAGAGTGTGGATTCTATTATGTGCACTCAGATTAGTGTGGATTTTATTTCTATGCATTCTCAAGAAAGCGTACGGATTTATTTATTTTTCCTCAAAATGCTTTCACAAATTATTTTTATGTGCATTTGGTTCATCTTGTGCCTACAAAAATCTACAGTTCTGATTAATTTCGTTATTATACATACCCCCCACCCCCACCCCCCAAACTGAACTTTCTGGCCTTTTTTCATTTATAACTTTATGTTTTATTATTTGCGCAGAAACCCGGTTATTTTTTCCTGCAAAAAAATACGAAGCAACAAATTCTTTTTTTTCAGTTCGAAAAGGCAGCAATATTTTATTAATGCAGGGTAATTTCCTTTACTTTTCTAAGCACTGTTTAGTAAAGTGACTGTTGGTTTTTCTGCTCACCGCAGTTTCCTGTGAGCTCATTTGATGTCAAGTAGGGCCTACCCTTCAGTTGCATAGTATAGCTAGGATCAATTGATAAAGATGTTTTCCTTGGGATTAGGCACTGTGGCAGCACAAAAGTCACATTAACTCTGAACATATAAACTCGCATTTTCTATGTTTACTTTGCATCTTCAGTTTTCACACCACAGTACATTTATTCAACAAGCATTTGGCTTCTTCTTTTTTGGCGGGGGGACTCGTATTTGAATTTATGGTGGCTGGTGGCCATGTTCTCCAAAAAATGGAGGGCTAAATGATCTCTTATTTGTATTTATGAAGTAACTGTTTTAGGAACACTACTACGGTAAAGAAAAGAAAAAATAAAAGACCAAATTCAGATCCAGTGTAACCATTTTCTGCTCTACGGAAAACAGAGATCTCCTTTATTTCTTTTCCACATTAAGAAACTATTGCAGATCCGATGTAACCATTGTAGCTTTAGCCTTGAGAACATTTTCAGTTTGCCTGTTGCCTCCACGCTATTTTGCAACCTGTTTGATTTGAAAACTTGATACAATTTTGCCGTCAAGACTGTTGAAATAACTGTGACTCTGACAAACTTGTGTGTTGCTACATGGGCTTGTTTTTCTCAAATCTCATTAACGTTTCGGTATATATATATTGCATTTCAGATTAATGCACTTGATTCAGCTGTATTTGCTCAATATCACATTCATGTTAACATTTTATTCCTGAATAACTAGAACGCTGAAGACAATGAGTACCCTGATGGAGTAGCACCGTCATTGGAGTTTCTAGTAACATCAACTGACATCACTGGATCTGGTGCATCGTCAACTTTACTCATTTTCAACAACGAGAAGGGCTTCTCTCCATCGAATATTCAGTCTATTTGTGGCGTGGGCAAATCAACGAAAAAGGAAACAGGGACAAGGGTTACATTGGAGAGAAAGGTGAATCTTTGCAGCTCATGAATCCTTTTGTGTTCACTCGGCCAATTTGAAGCATTTTATCTTTTAATGTTAGAACTTCAATTTTGTTAGCGCGTCACCGGTTGGAACTTTCCCTGTCAAACGTTATGGTAGCTGCTATATATCAAATGACATATAAGATGGGCACAATTCTATTTAGCACTTAATCTAGTGCTTAGTTAGAATGGTGGTGGAGCAAATATTCTCATAATGTATATGTATTGCAAAACAAATTGGGTGCAGCATGCACAGTATTGCTTGAGATGATTTGTGGTGCAAGATATCATGCGTTCATTTCCTGACACTCAGAAACAGAGATGTGTGCATGTTCTGAAATATTAGTGTAAGAAAATAGTACCGACCACAAAATATTACCACTGGCCTTTTAAGGCCCATTGTATCTAGAAGTAAGACTCATTATTTATCATATATATTACCACATCAAATCTTCTTGATGTTAAGTTGTCACTTGTGCATTTCACTATTGTCTCGAAAGTGTGTGGATCTTCTTTCATAGCCTTGCTAGGCAAACTTTAGTTTTTGGCAGGCTCCTAGAAATCGGCCTTTGCATGGCAAATTCATGCACATGGCACATCAACTTTATTAACAATTTTTCCCCTCCTGTAGTATGTTTCTGATTGAAAAACATTACTCTTCATTAATAGCTTACTGAAGCAGATCCATCAAATACAGACTTGGTATAAATAATATTAAGCATGCATCGCTTCACTTTTGTTTTTAAGGCATGCTGGGCAATTGTTTCCATTCGTAGAAAAGATAAGATGTGCAAAAGATACATAGGCCCATATGGATATAACAATTTTAGCCATTTCATTTGAAGAGTTAGTCTGTGGTTATGTACATGCTTAACGTATATGTTCCCCTTATATTGAAACTCAAAATTTGTAATATCAATGTCTCTTTTTATATAGGTATTGGATTCAAAAGTGTGTTCCTGATATCAAGCCAGCCCCATATATTTAGTAATGGGTATCAAATCAAGTTTAATGAGAAGCCGTGTCCAGAATGCAATATTGGATACATTGTCCCAGAGTGGGTTGAATCCAGGCCTAGCCTTTCAGATATCAAACAGATATATGGGTCTACCAGAGTCCTTCCAACAACCTGTATCGTCCTGCCTTTGAAGGATGAGAAGGTCACTGCGGTGAAGCAGCAGCTTTCGAGCTTGCATCCAGAAATGCTACTGTTTCTGTCAAAGATCAGGCGGCTTTCTGTCCGTGAAGATAACGGCAACGCTAGAGGCAGCACTGTTAGTGAGATTGCAATATCGAGTGAGAAGAACTTTGAAGTGAGGAAGAACATGCATGCGGAGTCTTACACGGTCTTTTTATCTGCTCAAGAGAATGAGAGTGAAGCAGAGTGCGGGTACCATATGTGGAGGTAGGGGTTCCCTGTCAAGGCAGAGAACAGGGTGGACAAGCGTACTGAAATCGATGAGTGGGTCATCACCCTAGCCTTCCCTCTTAAGGAGCGACTATCCCGTGGGAAGCAGCTATTCCCTGGCGTATATGCCTTCCTTCCCACGGAGATGGTGACCAACTTCCCCTTCATCATTCAGGCTGACTTCCTCCTTGCATCTTCAAGAGAGGCGATATTGTTCGATAGTCCATGGAACAAGGGAATTCTGGAGTGTATCCCAAGTGCATTCATGAATGCCTTTGTAGCACTTGTCAAGTCCAGAACAGATGCACCAGCAATGACTATTCCATCGATGTTCCATTACCTGCCAGTCAGTCCTTCGATGATCCCTTTACTTGAGCCTGTTAGGTCTGGCATCAAAGACAAGGTTCTCGTCGAGGATATAGTTCCATGTGAGTCTCACACTCCACAGAAGATGTTTTGCAAGCCTTGTGAGGTTGCGTGGCTCAAACCAGCATTTTGGGATATCCTTGTCAAGGCGAGAGAGTCTGGAGTGGACCTTAAGAACCTGTCAACCCATGGAACCTACATTCTCAGCTCTCATTTCGACAAGAGTGCATACAACAGTGTTCTTACATTTCTGGATGTCAAAAGCGTGAGCCATGAATGATATGCAAAATGCATCGAGGGGTCTAACCTTGTCAGCAATGTAGATGAACAGCTTTATCTTGAACTTCTATCTTTTGTCGCACACGGTTGGCAAAACTTTTCCAGTACAAAGATGATGCAAATTCCTCTGCTGAAGTATGTTGACAGGAACAAAAATGTATCTATCTGGAGCATATCCAGAGCTAGTCAGTGGAGTGATAGACTGTGTATTGCATCTGATGGGAAGTGGATGTCATGGCTTATCAGCTGGAACCAGGAGTTTCCATCTTCTAACCGGCTTTTTGTGCCTCCCAGTACACAAACAGCTCTGCAAGGTTTCGCGTAGAAGGAAAAAGTGACATACTGGCTTCAGAGCCATGCAAAAGTGGAGGTTGTATCTGTATACAGTTTCGGCAATATTGTGGTTAAATCCTTGAACTGTGATGGAAGGCCTGCCATCGCCTTTCCTCACTTTCTGTATCATTCATCCAATAAGAATTACATGGAGAGCTACCAGTTAGCAGACCTGTGTCGTACCATGCCGGTAATTGACAACTATGGCAATGCTGTCACGGAAAGGCAAAGCATTCTAGTTCCTGCAAATGGTAGCAAATGGGTTGGACTGATGGGCACAAACCCATGGAGGAATGAGAAATACATTGAACTGTCAGCAGATTACAAGTCAGCAGGTCATTTTGCCGGGAACTACACACCTGCAGATCAGATCTTGGATTTTCTCAAGACAAAGATGCAGGCCTCGGATGTGCCATTCATACACCCTCCAAATGCAAGTTTCCCGACAGCCTCATCACCTCTGACTGTGGACAATGCAATCTTGCTACTGCAATGGATAAGAAATTTAAAGTCAAAAGGTGTATAACTACCAGCTAGTTTCTTGGCTTGTGTGAAAGAAGGAAGTTGGCTGAAGACATCAGTCGGATACAAGCCCCCGGCTGAATCATTTGTCCAGTTCTGAGTGGGGTAATCTCTTGCAAAATGGATCTTCCTGTGTTGATATAGCAATGATCGATCAACAGTTCTATCAATACAAAATGAATGCATATAGGGAGGAACTCAAGGTGATCGGGGTAAGATTTGAATTTGGGGAGGCATCAGCTTACATCGGCAGACAGCTCATGTCGATGGCTGCAAGCAATATGCTGACTAGACAGCATGTATATGAGCTGCTTCGGCTGATTCGGTTTCTTCAACAGAAGGTTCTGTCACCAAGTGAACTAGTCAACAGCGTGAAAGATGGACGATGGATGAAGAGTATTCTAGGCTACATGTCTCCTTCTTGCTGTATCATATATGATTCAGACTGGGCAGTTGCATCTTGTATCAGTACCCAGCCATTCCTTGATGTTGGATTCTATGGCGAGTCCATCCTTGACTACAAACAAGAGCTGAAGTTGCTTGGTGTTCAAGTTGGGTTTGAAAACAGTGAAAATACTTGCAAGCTTATAATTGATAATTTCAAGTTCAGTTCTTCATCTATCACTTCTGATGCTACTGCACTAATCCTCAAGTGTATCCGGTATGCTAGCCCATGTGATGATTTCTTGAGGAAGCTCAGAGATTTGAAATGGTTGAAGACCAATGTGGGATTCTGTGCTCCTAGTGAATCTTTTCTTCTAGATCCAGAATGGGAGTGCCTGGTAAAGGTGTTCAACGGAGTTCCTGTAGTTGATTCTGGATTTTATGGCAGTAAGATCAGCCCGTACAAAGAAGAGTTGAAGAAGACAGGGTTGATTGCAGGATTTGACCAGGCATCGAAGGCTATAGCAAATATTTTCAAGCAGATGGTCCTGAACTCATCGCTTACAAAGGCAAGTGTCCTGGCTCTTCTAGCTTGTTATCGGAAGCTGAGAACACACGACCCAATTCCTGTTGATCTTTTCAACTGCATGCGGAGTGAGAAATGGCTGTGCACATCACTGGGATTCAGGTTACCGTCGGAGGCAATCTTATTTGATGAAGGTTGGCAGTCTCTGTCGCCAATAGCAAGCTTACCCTTCATCAATGATGGTGACTCTAATGGTGGTTTAGGCAAAGAGATGCATGGTTACAAAGCTGAGCTGAAAGATTTAGGTGTCACAACAGAAGTGAAAGCTCATGGTGCTAGGCCTACCGTCACTGGTCTCAACATTTGTGATAACCCTGTAGACATTCCTGCAACTAGGTTTGTCATCAATGGTCTCAACATTCCTGCAGACCCTGCAGCCATATCTGCCGCTACCGTGTTGTCATTGCTTGGGTGTGTCAAGAGCTGGCTGGCCTGTGCAGCAACATTTCCCAAGGAATTTATGGAGGAAATCACTAGCTGCAAGTGGTTGAAGACAACACTTGGATACCAATCTCCTGATGGATGCATACTCTTTGATCCCAAGCAGTCTTCCATATGCATAACAGATGGCCCTTTCATCGATGAATCTTTCTATGGTTCAGAGATCGCCTCATTCAAGGATGCACTGGCGGCAATCGGAGTAACTGTGGATGTTCGATGTGGGCATGGCCTTTTTGCTCAGCATCTGAGGAGCCACAAAGAAATTGCTACCATTTCCAGGATCTACTTGTACCTCAAGGAGTGCAGCTGGGAGCCTGAGAAGAAGAACAAAGAGGGCACTGGCTGGATTTGGATACCAAATGAAAGGGGAAGTGGAGAATGGGTGAGCCCGCTGATCTGTGTTCTTCACGATCAGAACAACCTCTTCAGCCAGCAGCTGCATGTGTTGGGCAGATACTATGATGACAGGAAGCTGCTCCACTTCTTTTCATCTGCTTTCGGCGTGAGGCATGGCCCTGGTGCCGAAGACCATTGCAAGCTCTGGAGCGCATGGGAGAGCTCTGGCAGTGAGATATCCGTAACCAATTGCTCTGCTTTCTGGCAGTTCATTGCAAGGAACTAGAGCAAGAACATGGAGAAGCTTCTGTCTGGTTGCGTCAAGGTCCCGGTTTGTACTGATGGGAAGATCATTTTGTCGCGGAAGGAGGACGCGTTCATTCCCGATGATTTGCTACTCAAGGATCTGTTTGACAGGCTTCCTCGACAATCCATTTTCATATGGTATCCTCCTCCTGTCTCTCGATCAAGGCTTAACAACATATATGGAAGCATCGGTGTTGAGGCAGTATCCAAAGCCGCCGAGAAGAGCGATTCTTTTGTCACCTTGGGCCAGGATGGCGGTTGCAAAACTGTTGCTGACCAGCGTGAGGTGATGAGTGCCGGTCTGGTCCAGATAGTCCTTGCTTTCCTTGCTGATCCAGCTCTTGACATTGCTTCCAAAGAACGGCACACTATGGTCTCTTGCCTGCTGAATGTGAGCATCCTGGAGACCAAGGAGCCGATCACGGTGGGGTACCGTGTGAGGCTGTCCTCTGGAGAGGCTGTGGACGTGGAGGCCAGCCGGATGATCAGGTGGGAGAGGGAGAACTCGAAGTTGTACGTGCAGCGAGGCAATAGTGTTGGTGCTGGTGCTGGTGCTGCAGCTGGTTACAAAGAGAAGATCGAGTTTGCGACCAACTTTGCTGACGAGATAGCCCGAGGACTGCTGTTTGAGACGCCGGACCGGATCCCTTCGCTTGCTGAACTCGTGAAGGTCGGCAGTCTGGTGGACTTCCAGGACGACGCTGTTGAGTACCTGCTCAAGTCCAAGAATCTGCAGCTGTTCCCTGAAGACGAGGCTTTCCTGAATGCCACGCCCCTAGGTCTATCCCTCCCTGACAAACTCACAAGATTTCATCTCACTACTTGTTTGCATATTTTCTCATTTTCTATTGAATCGGATTCTAAAATCATTGCTTAAAGTGGAAACCCGCATAAAAGAGGCCCTTTAAATTGAATTTCTATTTTCAAAAATGGGGTTTACAAAATTTTTAATGACTCTGAGGAATTTTTTCCCTGCTGATGCCAACTAAGCACAACTCTAAACTCCTGTATGTATGCATGTGGCAGCAAGAAGAATTAGCAGTCTTCTTCGGCTTTCACTCTTTCATGTCCCTCTGCGTGAGTCGCGGGTTAAACGGTAAGGGCATTGTTTTTCGCTTCTTTTGCACAATGTAGGTTCCTCCGATGTTGCATCGGTTTCAGAGTCGCTGCGATAGAGCCTGACATTTGTGATATTTTTTTTCTTGGTAATTTGTATGGTAGGTTGTTGATGGCCACAGTGGCAGGGAGCTTTGGTGTGTGCCGCGTATCCGGAGCATTTTCATGAACGCAACTAAGTGATTCATTACTACAACCTCAGATTCAGAGATAATTTGTTGCTTTCAGTTCAGCACTAAACAAGCCCATGTTCTGCTTGTTTGTACTATGTGTGGGGCTCTCTGCCTTGTTGGCCAGAATCTGTTTAGTCAAGTGTCTGGCACTTGTTGGAGTTAATTGCGTATAAGGTTACTATTGAGCATTATAATAGAGTCAAATGTAATTGCTCATGGAGGAAGTATCTCTTAGAAACCTGTGTTTCAGTGGGAACATGGAAACCAAGACGTGAGCCATTGGATCTATGATCCAAGGGCTTCTTCTCCCACCAACCTCACTCCATGCACTTTACCGAAAAAAAGGCCTAGGATCTTTGTGCGAAGTAATAACCAGTCATGTGGGCGCTTGTATGAAAAATGTTTGGCCGACAACCCAAGTTTCAAATCCGACGACCCACGCTTGAGTTTCCATGTTTACACCGAGTGAAGGCCTTCCCGCATAAAAAAACATAATCCAACTTATTTATATAACTTTAAATTTATGTTAGTTCGAACAATTATTCATTAAAAAGAGATAAACTGAACCATGTATAGTAAAAATTACTGAGATGGCATATATAGTTGTCCCACCTGTGTTGACACTGAACCATGGCCAAGGTATTCTGTAGATGCATCATGTGTGATTTTCTGCCCATATGGTGTGCACACATACAGATTTGCTTTGACAGATTCAAAATTTCATTCCTTCCAATAGACATAGAAGCAGAGGATCAAACAAACCCAACATCCGCTGATGCAGACTGCACTACAGCTCATGCAAAGGTAAGAGAAAATTACCCGCCATAGAGAGGCTTCATGGCAAGAAATTCATTGTCAGTTACCGAAATGACCAGACCTTAAATGTTGAGTTCTTCTATTTTAAAGTGCAAGCAACAGAGCATCTAGAAAATGAAGCGCCACTTGAATCGCTCCCAATGATTAATACAACAGTTGTTTTAGAAGTTTAGGCTCTTCGTCTTCTATGTCAGCAGAAGGTTGCTGTCAGAAGGTCACACAGCAACCGAGGATCCTCTTGCAGCTCCACCTTCTTCTGAACATGACCAACAGAAGAATTCATCATCAGAAGCAAAACAAAACTGAGGTATGCAAAACAGATTTAAATTTCTATAGATTAAATTCATCAATGCTCCCGTTTACTAATACAGTATGCTAATTGTTTTCCAGCCATTGAATGAGATAATAAGTTCAGATGGCAAGAAAACACGGGCAGCCAATTAATATAATATGCCGCAAAAGAATTGCTCCCTGCAAAAACAGAGGAAGCTGTTGTTCAAGACAACTAGACTACATTTCAGACGTGTTGTTACCCAATAGTCGTGAAAGTTGCTCTTTGTCCTGTAAACATGAACCGTCTTGTGGGCATGTGTGCATGTTCGTTAAACTAGGTAGCCTATGTTTGTGTGCTTCTTTAGAAAAATACGTTGTTCAAGTGGCAGTGGTGTCCTTTTGGTTAAATCGTTGTAGATGTGAACCGAGTCATCGGCATGTTTCCATGTCCGTTAAACTAAGTAGTTTAAGTTTGTGTGCTCCTTTGAACCAATATGCTCTTCGGATTGCAGTGGTGCCCATTTTGTTTAAATCGGAACTAGCTGCTTCTGTTGTTTGGCCACCATCTTTCCCTATTCTGTTTGGCTATGTTTTCTCCTTGGCAAAACATTTCATTATTCCACCGATGAAACAGACTAGACCATTCTATTTCTGCAATCCTTCAAACTTTTGCCATCCATGCTAACTTATTTTTCTATCTCTATGATGAATCAAGTCATCTGCTGGAGTGCATTTAGCTGTGGCCTAAAAGGACATGGTTTACAAGCACCAGCAGAATAACCTGCAATTTAGCCAACAATGGGCTCGCCCAGGCCTCCCGTCGGGCGCGGCGTGCGGACTGGAATTGGACGAACTCCAGGTGGCAGAAGTATGTTCAAGGAATTAGAGTTTGACACATCCTTGTCTACTCGCATTCAACGCTACACCAAGTGAATTTCTAAGCAAGCCCATAGCACAACAAAGTAGATTATCTAAACAGCCAATCAATCATGTTAGGAGGTAAAGTAAACCACAAAACAAACACCTTTGTGGAATCTATCTTTTTCATGTGTTTAATTAATGTAGTGATTCAAGGACATGATGAGAGAAGTGAAGTTGTAACTAATTAGAATAAACTACACCATCATCATCATATTAAAAATCCCCTTTTGGGCACGAAGCAAGTACTGCTTGTAACCTTGAAACTACATCAGGCCAATCATATAATTGCATGATAGATATTAATGATCCAGGGAACCAGTAACACAATAGTACTAACTGACCAAAAGAGGAACCAGCTATAGTATTTTAATTTCTATATATACTGTCATTCATGTGCAACATTATTCAGAATTGCCTTTTTCGAGGAGCTTGAAGATTTCACTTGGGAAGAAGATGTAACCAAAGGATCTTCCCGTTCTTAGAGCAGCTACCCCCTTCAGAGTCTTGCTCCTCATGCCAAGAGCATCCACGACTGTTCGTCCCTGTGGTCAACCTTGGCCATGATGTAAACAACATCATCGTCATGCAAGCTGAGAGCAGGATGCCCTGCGTGGAGTCTACTCAAGATTGGACTCTCCATTGCAGCCTCGACACGAGGAAGCAACCCAGAGTGGCTGTCGTCCACCGCAATCTGTGATGCCTTGAGCTCATGGCTGATTATCCACTTCTTATCGGGCTCCAGCCATCTTTCTATGGCGGCGCCCCAGTCCTGCGGAGTGTAGGTGACGCCATTGTCTGATCCAGGCACGGGATGAGCCCACACCTCCATGTATCTGATGCAGCCATCCGAGCCGACAGCAACATCCCGATCATAGCCTGCAATTCTCTTCTTCTTGCATAGGGAACCGTATGAAACGAAGGACTTCATCATCACCATCTAGCAGATCACAGATAAGGATGCCTTTCACATGGTCGACCCAGCAGATCAAGCCCGGGAGGGCGAAGGACTTGGTCGGGATGCCAAAGTCACATTCCTGAGGCGACTCGGCATGCATCAGACGAGTGCTCCAGGTCCACGACCCGTGGTCGAACTCCAACAGGTCGACGGCGTAGTACCCCCGGGCCAAGGTCTTGTGGAGAACGGCGACAAAGAGCCTGTCTTGGCCCGGGCAGCGCAGAAGGCCGATAGAACCGTCGGTGAGCGGGCAGGTGGGGAGGGGCATGACCATGCTGAAGCGGGCGCTGGCGCTGTAGAGAAAGTAGTCGTTGCCTTTCGGGCCGACGGGGATGCGGAGGAGGGCGACGTCGCCGTGGGTGCGGAGGACGCGGGGCAGACGGTCGAGCGGGTGGCAGGGAGGAGGCCGGGGAGGTGGACGGTGAAGTAGGAGAGGAGCGGCCCAGAAGGTGAGGCCGAGGACGTCGCCGCTCTCGGTGGTGCACATGCACTAGCTGGTTGAGGCGCTGATGCGGCCGTCGACGTAGACCAGCATGTCGACGAGGGCGGACTCCGACAGTAGGTGTTCGCCGTGGTGCGGGGTATGCGGAGGAAGCCAGCGGATGGGGCGACATCGGGGAAGATCATCCTCCATCTCCATGGCAGAGCAGATCTGCTGGGCGGCGAGCTATGGAGAGTCACAGCACAACAGAGACGGGCGAGGGGAGAGAGCTCTTGGGGTTTGGGAAGGGGAGTGGATAGCCCCGGCGGATGTTTTCAGCCACAAAATCCAGGGCGCGTCACGTGCCCGCCTGCCTCGGCTTCGTGCCTTTCTCGATTTGATTTTATTGTTTTTTAACAACGCCTTGGGATATTTTCGTTGAAAGAAATCTTATACTGTAAGAGCAAGAGCAAGTGCAACCGGGCAGGTTTGCCCGACGGACGAAAAAACACCATCAAATCGCGCTCTTCATAGCAGACCCAAACTTTCGGACTAACCAACACTTCCTATTCGTAGCTCATGTCTGAAATGGATATAGGGATATTCGGGGCGCCACGTCAGATTGACCGATAGAACCCACATCGGAACACAGAGGAACCGCTAGTCTGACGGGCGCCTCCTTCTCTCCATGCCATATGGCCCCGCTTCACGTGCTGCCCAAGGGAGCAACTCCGCCTATTTAAGCCGGACGTCCTTAGCCGAACCCTATCCGTTACATTTCTTCTCTACGTCGCCGCCGGTTCTCTGTCGCCCACTTGCCATGTCGAGGTGCCGATCACCATGTACTTGATGCTGACACCGGAACGCCGGTTGCAACTCCTGGAGGAGATCCGGGCCAGGCACACGGCTCGTTTCGCTGTTGGCCTGCCTCTAGATTCGCCGGAGCGGGAGGAGGAGGAAGAGGATGACAAGCAGCAGGCGGGAGATGATGATGAGGGGGAACAACACCAGGCAAAGCAGTCGCCGAAAACGGAGCCCCAGCCCATGGAGGAGGAGGCGGTGGAGTCAGAGGAGGAGGCAGAGCCGGCTGCGGGCTTCGCCATGGCAGAGTGCGAGGTCGCGCAAGTGGCAGAGATGGCGTAGCAGTCCGCCATCCTCGAGTCCATCCAAGAAGAGGACGGACGCTTCATCCTGCAGTAGAGGGCGGAGAGCGACGAGCTCGTCACCTCTATTTCAGGCGATCACGAGGCAGAGTTGCCGTTGTTGCCTGTCTACCCGAAGCCGGGCACAAAGATCGTTCACATCTCCAACAATGAGTAGTTTTAAATATGTACATAGTACGTAGGTTTTTTATCTGCATGGCTAGTATGAATTTGAGGTATGAAGTTCAAGGTTCATGAATGTGGTAGATGATTTTTATGTGTTGCCTGATCAATATCTGTGGACGGACGCGCCCGGATGCGTCCGCGGGCGTTTAAGGGACGAATTTTGGTACTTTCAGTTGTAGATGCTCCAAGGCGCATCTTCAATTGTGGACCTCTAAAACAGATAAAATATCGGTTCATGATTGAGTAGGAACACGTCCATGGATATGGATACGGGAGGTATGTCCACACACATTCAAAATGGAACTTGACATACTAGGTGATTTTCATGCAAATCTAATATTTTCACTTAAACCGGATCATATTCATGATATTTTCGACATATTTCATTAAATAAAAATGCCCGGAAGTAAACCCAGTCTAAATCTTCATCGTCATCCATGCTCCAAGTCCTTTTTTGTGGCACCCCGGCTCAGAGCAACCGGTTTACCTTACATTGCCAGCCCGGAGATCAACTCGTCTAGCAACACACAACAACTTGATACAGAAATAACCGCTTTATTAATCTCTTGCGAATACATAGGTTCGATGATTACATAAGAAAGCGAGGCCAAGCGGCACACACGGTGCGACTGCACTTATGTACATTATTTAGTAGACAAGTCAGGGGCCTCGACGGTAAGGGGAACATCTACTCGACAGCGGAAGGACGAGGTACAGGAACTCCACTCCACAAGGACACTGCTAGGACACGGCCTAGAATGCGAAGTACCGGTCGACGCCAACTCCTTGCACGGCTCCTCCTGCATCAAGCATGACACGCGAGGTGAGTATTTTGAATGTACTCGCAAGCTCACAGCAAACAAAGCAAACACGACAAACAATAACAAGGCATTTAACAGATTAAATCATGAGCATGAACCTGATGATTTCATTCTTAATGTGCACGTGAATTACCATCACGATCCTCTTCGACTAACTTACCCATCTCGGGGTTACCTCATAACCACCATTGGCATCTTACCATCGTGATCATCACTCGATCACACCAACATCAACTGTAGTTTTCCTCACACGATCACCAACTTCTGCATGCACAGACTCAGTGTTCTTAAGTGTGCAAGTTAATTATTTCTATTGATCCATAGTGTGACCTACTACAAACTGTGTCGATAACCGAGGACACGGATATCGATAGGTTATACACTCTGTAGAGGTTACTACACTGTGTCTGAAGGCGGAGAATAGGGCTGCCAACAAGCGGAGGCGGGTCAAGCAAGAACCGCAAGCGACTCCAGCAGGCCTAGACTTCATCAGCAGCCTCCCCGATGATATGTTGATAGTCATCATCTCCCTTCTCCCAATCAAATATGGGGCGCGGACAACCGTCCTTTCCCGGCGGTGGCGCCCCCTATGGCACTCCACCTCTCTCAACTTCATCGACACCCACGAGCTTTGCCATGGCTATCGCAAAAGCTTGGATGCATTCTCCAAGACCCTCGGCAGTCACCATGGCCCAACCAGAGGCCTTAGCATGGGCAAGTTCCGTTCCAACGGCAAGGATCGAGCCAAGCTTGACGAGTGGTTCCGATCCCCCGCCCTAGATCAGCTCGAGGAGCTCACTTTTGATGATGGGCATATGCGCTCACTGCCAATGTCCGCGCTCCGCCTCGCGCCCACGCTGCGCGTCCCCAAGTTCATGAACTGCCATCCCTCCTTAATGACACGCCCGCTCTTATTCTACCACGACTGAAGCACCTCGAGCTCATCACCGTCTGCCTCCCAAACGGTGACATGGAGCGCCTGCTCCGTGGCTGTATTGCACTCAGGTACCTTCATCTTCAGGCGATCAATGGGTTGAGTAGGTTCCACATCATCTCCATGACTCTCCAGACTATTTATGTGTGTTGCTGGTGCTGCAAGAAGACATCACAAAATGTGTACCACGGTATGGTCATTGAGGACACACCTTCACTTGAGAGATTACTTGTAGTTGATCAAGAAGGTCCAACAAGAATCAATGTCATTTCTGCGCCGAAATTGATAGTGGTGGCTACTCGTCTGACAAATACTCCGAACTTGTTACTGGATCCACACTCGTTCAGGTACAATAGTCGCCTTCTATCTCTCCTTCTAGAAATTAACATTATTTCTAATTTTGAAGATGTATGTTCGTCTGTCATCCCGAAAATGATTCTGACAAGCTTGACCCCAAAACTGCGCACGGTGAAGGTCTTGGCACTAGAATCTATCGGGCCCAACCTGGACCAAGTTGTCAGTTTCCTGAGATGCTTTTTGTGCCTGGAGAAGCTATATATCGAAGTGATGCTCCTTTCCTGTTAAATGTTAACTATAAGGGAGTTTAATTTTTGACACTTTTTTCAAGTTTACAATGATAATGTACTACGATTTCTGAAGGATTTTTTGAGGATTTTAGTACATACATGCCCCCCCCCATATTGGTTGCTTGATCCATATGGTTACAATCCATAAGCAATTCTCCTTTGGATTCATCTATACTAGTTTTCTGAGATAACTTTTCATCCACTGCAACCTCTTGTGAAGAAGACTACATTTTTCTAGATTGTAATCAAATGCCCATGTTAATAATGTCGGATCGAAGATGGCACGTTAGTGCATTTTACAAATCCTGCGAACTAAATAGGTCTGCAGTAGTGTTTAAAACTGCATGTAGGTACTAACATGTTTTCTTCTTTTGCAGATAAGATTAGGCCCGGTGGTGGAAAATATGTGATACAATATAACAATCACATCGAATGCCTAGATCTGCATCTCTCAGAAATTATTTTGAACTCCTACCGGGGGACCTTACCATAGATTATATTCGCCAGGTTCTTTGTTGTCAGAGTAAGGGTGCTGAAGGTAATGAGGTTTGCCCTACATTTATTTCGCAAAATGAATAGTTTGTTGATCAGTGCCGACGGCTGTGGCATAATGGAATAGGCTCCGAAAAAGCTGAATTTCATTTTGGAACTTCAGATGATAGAGTAATCGGAAGTCAACGTGTCAACCCCATACATGACTTCTCAGTGGCTGATCCCTTTGCAAAAATTATGAGGTTTTGAACCAGCCTTACAAGTGGTAATATTAGTTTTAACCTCTCTTATATCCATGTTCAGCGGATCAGCGCGGGCGTTTGCAGCTGATGAGCTGAATTTCATTTTAATATCAGTTTGAACCTTGTAATGTTCGGATTTGAGCCATATAACTCTGGAATTTGAACCTTGTAATATTTTGAGCTTTTGTGGGACAATCGTCGAAATGGCATCGTATGAGACTCATATATTGATAGCACTATTTTGACCTTAATATGCAATGGACTTAGATTTTATTAGCCATTCTCGAATGTGTTTACCTTGTCGATCTCATAGCACACGATTTGTATAGCTAACTTGACTGCGATCTTCGATATTATTGCACACAGTTGGTTTCTTCAACCGTGTGCCCTGTAGAGTGCAGAATTAATTATCGCACTCGGGTGTCCATCATCACCCTTCTGTGTTACTTTGACCTCATCACCCATGGGTAAACTTATGATCGATGTCATTCCACACACTTCATTTTTACAAAACTTTTTGCCAATAAACACCCACGATTTGTCCCTCTTCTAACCGACGCGTGGCCAAACTAGCTGGGCGAGAATCTTGCACGGTAATTTGCGCGGGAACAGGCTCACCAATGATACATTTGGCGCCTCTTCGAGCCCATGCGTGATGTCTACTATGCAACCTTCTTCTTGTAGACGTTGTTGGGCCTCCAAGTGCAGAGGTTTGTAGGACAGTAGCAAATTTCCCTCAAGTGGATGACCTAAGGTTTATCAATCCATGAGAGGCGTAGGATGAAGATGGTCTCTCTCAAACAACCCTGCAACCAAATAACAAAGAGTCTCTTGTGTCCCCAACACACCCAATACAATGGTAAATTGTATAGGTGCACTAGTTCGGCGAAGAGATGGTGATACAAGTGCAATATGGATGGTAGATATATGTTTTTGTAATCTGAAAATATAAAAACAGCAAGGTAACTAATTATAAAAGCGAGCACAAACGGTATTGCAATACTAGGAAACAAGGCCTAGGGTTCATACTTTCACTAGTGCAAGTTCTCTCAACAATAATAACATAATTGGATCATATAACTATCCCTCAACATGCAACAAAGAGTCACTCCAAAGTCACTAATAGCAGAGAACAAACGAAGAGATTATGGTAGGGTACGAAACCACCTCAAAGTTATTCTTTCCGATCAATCCATTGGGCTATTCCTATAAGTGTCACAAACAGCCCTAGAGTTCGTAGTAAAATAACACCTTAAAACACACATAAACCAAAACCCTAATGTCACCTAGATACTCCAATGGCACCTCAAGTATCCGTGGGTATGATTATACGATATGCATCACATAATCTCAGATTCATCTATTCAACCAACACATAGAACCTCAAAGAGTGCCCCAAAGTTTCTACCGGAGAGTCAAGACGAAAACGTGTGCCAACCCCTATGCATAGGTTCATGGGCGGAACCCGCAAGTTGATCACCAAAACATACATCAAGTGAATCAATAGAATAACCCATTGTCACCACGGTTATCCCACGCAAGACATACATCAAGTGTTCTCAAATCATTAAAGACTCAATCCGATAAGATAACTTCAAAGGGAAAACTCAATCCATTACAAGAGAGTAGAGGGGGAGAAACATCATAAGATCCAACTATAATAGCAAAGCTCGTGATACATCAAGATCGTGCCAAATCAAGAACACGAGAGAGAGAGAGAGAGATCAAACACATAGCTACTGGTACATACCCTCAGCCCCGAGGATGAACTACTCCCTCCTCGTCATGGAGAGCGTCGGGATGGTGAAGATGGCCACCAGTGAGGGTTCCCCTCTCCGGCAGGGTGCCGGAACAGGGTCCCGATTGGTTTTTGGTGGCTATAGAGGCTTGCGGCGGCGGAACTCCCGATCTATTCTGTTCCCCGAAGGTTTTAGGGTATATTGGTATATATAGGAGGAAGAAATACGCCAGGGAGCCACGAGGGGCCCATGAGGGTGGAGGGCGCGCCCAGGGGGGTGGGCGCGCCCCCCTGCCTCGTGCCTTCCTCGTTGCTTTCTTGACGTGGACTCCAAGTCTCCCGGGTTGCTTTCTTTCCAAAAATAACTTCTCCAGAAGGTTTCATTCCGTTTTGACTCCGTTTGATATTCCTTTTCTTCGAAACACTGAAACAAGGGAAAAAACAGGAACTGGCACTGGGCTCTGGGTCAATAGGTTAGTCCCAAAAATAATATAAAAGTGTTTAATAAAGCCCATAAACCATCCAAGATGGATAATATAATAGCATGGAACAATCAAAAATTATAGATACGTTGGAGACGTATCAGCATCCCCAAGCTTAATTCCTGCTCGTCCTCGAGTAGGTAAATGATAAAAACAAAAATTTTGATGTGGAATGCTACTTGGCATAATTTCAATGTAATTCTTCTTAATTGTGGTATGAATATTCAGATCCGAAAGATTCAAGATAAAAGTTCATGTTGACATAAAAGTAATAATACTTCAAGCATACTAACTAAGCAATTATGTCCTCTCAAAATAACATGGCCAAAGAAAGTTCATCCCTACAAAATCATATAGTTTAGTCATGATCCATTTTCGTCACACAAGAATGCTCTCATCATGCACAACCCCGATGACAAGCCAAGCAATTGTTTCATACTTTAGTAATCTCAAAAAAAAAAATCAACCTTCACGCAACAGCGCAACGACCCGCAAACAGAAAAACTGCAAATCTGAAATTTGTCATAGGGCTTCACAAACAAGTTCAAATTCAAATGACATAAACAGTTTGCTCGCGAATAAAAGCGAAGTTCATTACACAAAAGAGGGCATGCAAAGGTATGCGCCCATGTCCAGCATCATCTTGGGGGTCGATCTTCACTCAGCGCCATGGAGTCCATCTTGAAGTTCATCGGCGCCACTGTAGCCACCTTCGTCGCTTGTTCCAACTCCCGCACCGAAATCATCCACATTGCCACCGTATGGAGCAGAGAAAACATCACCGGAACTGGCAGACGGACCGGCCGAGGCGACCATTCTCCTCTTCAAGATCTCTCTCCTTGCCATATCATGCCATGTTTTGGTGACGTCGTCCATGTCATTGCGGTTCATTGACATGATCTTGTTCTCTTCGGCGAGCAACAATGACAGCGATTTGTTTTCAGAGGCACGTACTTTTCTCTCCTCAATGGCAGCTCTGCGCAGGCCCTCTTCCTTGAGCATTTGCCATTTTTCTTGCTTCTCTTTTGCCTTCTTTTCGTCCAACTCTTTCTTGATCTCCAACGACTTCAACAACATTAACTCGTTTGATTACACCATGGCATCAATCTTCTCCCTCAAGCTCGATGCTTCTTGCTCTCTCCTTATCTTCTCTCTAGTCTTCTTGTCGCCATCGGGCTTGTTCAAATTTCCTGGGCCATCATCATCCTCATCTTCATCCATGTTTGTAAGTGAGCCTCTCTTTGGTGGGGACTCTTTGTCGATCAACTTCCACTTGTCGCACTTTTGGAGCAACTCCCAACAATGCTCTAATTTGAAGAATCTGCCTTCTGAAGCTTCCATGTCCTTGTATCTATGTTGAGCAATCTTGTCCTACACAATGCGAACAAGATGTTGCAATCAATTTTCATGATACATAATGATGATGCACAACTTGAACAAAGGCAAAGCAAACTCACATAGTCGGACTCCACGGTGCCACTTGGAGGTGCACTGCGTACTTGCTCCAAAGCCCAACGGCTGCACATAGGCTTGATGTTCTCCCAACCTGAAGCGACCGAAATGTGCGTGGAGTCTTGTTGGGGTAGTTTTTCATAATGCAGAAGTATTGATCTTCGATCCTTTGCCAATATCTCTTGGCGGTTTGATTAGTACCCGTGCATGCATCAAGAGACACCGCACTCCATGCTTTGATCAAAGCTTGATCTTCCAAGATGGTGTAGTTCTTCGATCTTTGGCTTTTCCCAGCTTTTGCTTGTGAATTCTCAAACGCTTCCGCTTCGATCTCCGCCAAGTCGTCCGCACAACCATGATCGTCCATGCCGCACTCTGTTTCATTGTAGTCGAAAGGTTCGAAGGGGGCTTGATCAATGTCAACCGCGTTCGTTAAAGTCGGAACCTTCCGGCCATTTCGAAGAGATATACCTTCGAAATGAAAGAGAATCACCAAAATCCGAAGAGATATACCTTCCGGCCATTTCGTCGAACACCTCGCTCGTGGGCGGAGCGACACCGTTGAATGGCATCGCCAAAGCACCTCCTTGCGGGGGGATGGAGTGAGAGGTTGAAGAAGATTTGTTCCTTGAAGTCGGAACCTTCCTCTGCTTTGCGCCCGCGGCCTTGCCGGCCTTCTCCGCCGCCCGCCGGGATCGCACAGCGGCATTGCCGCCCAGAGCGCGGGCCATCGCGGCGGGGGCAGCCGGATTCCCGCCTTGCACAAGCACATTGCCCTGCCGCTTGCGGGCAGGCGTAGCGTGTGCTTGGGCGACGCCGGCGGGGCCTACATGGCCGGCGACGAGATCCGCCCGAGGGGAAGGGGCGTGCGCGACCTCGACGGTGACGGGGGGCAGCATGGGGTCGTCCATGGCGGCGAGGGACGGCCGGGGAGGAGCAGCCGGAGCTTTCGGAGGGGGGGGCAATGGTGGCAGAGGGTGTGGGAAGCGGGAAAGGGGGCGCGGAAATGTCCCTCCCGCCAAATCTCGCGCCGGATGGGGGTTGAGCTCGGGTCGGCCTCCCAGCCCGTGAAGATAGAGGTTGGGGAGAAGATTTGCCGCGCCCCGCAAATTTTTTTGCGGGCCGGGGCGTTTTGCGGGGTCTGCTCGTGCAGATTTTCGGCCCCGACCCGCAATTTGGCGGTTATTTTGCGGGCCGGGGCGTTTTGCGGGGTCTGCTAGAGTTGCTCTAATGCGAGGGATAAGAGCTTGTGATGGGTACTTGGTATGTCTTGACTTGTGCGTAGACTCCCTGGCAACGGCGCCAGAAATCCTTCTTGCTACCTCTTGAGCATGCGTTGGTTTTTCCCTTGAAGAGGAAAGGGTGATGCAGCAAAGTAGCGTAAGTATTTCCCTCAGTTTTTGAGAACCAAGGTATCAATCCAGTAGGAGGCCACACGCAAGTCCCTCGTACCTACACAAACAAATAAGAACCTTGCAACCAACGCGACAAAGGGGTTGTCAATCCCTTCACGGCCACTTGCAAAAGTGAGATCTGATAGAGATGATAAGATAATATTTTTGGTATTTTTATGATAAAGAGTGAAAGTAAAGAACGCAAAGTAAAATAGATGTAAACTTATATGACGGAAATAGACCCGGGGGCCATAGGTTTCACTAGTGGCTTCTCTCAAGATAGCATAAGTATTACGGTGGGTGAACAAATTACTGTCGAGCAATTGATAGAAAAGTGCATAATTATGAGAATATCTAGGCATGATCATGTATATAGGCATCACGTCCGTGACAAGTAGACCGACTCCTGCTTGCATGTACTACTATTACTCAACACATCGACCGCTATTCAGCATGCATCTAGAGTATTAAGTTCATAAGAACAGAGTAACGCATTAGGCAAGATGACAAGATGTAGAGGGATAAACTCAAGCAATATGATATAAACCCCATCTTTTTATCCTCGATGGCAACAATACAATACGTGTCGTTTTCCCTACTGTCACTGGGATCGAGCACCGCATGATTGATCCCAAAGCTAAGCACTTCTCCCATTACAAGAAAGATCAATCTAGTAGGCCAAACCAAACTGATAATTCGAAGAGACTTGCAAAGATAACCAATCATACATAAAAGAATTCAGAGAAGATTCAAATATTGTTCATAGATAATCTTGATCATAAACCCATAATTCATCGGATCTCGACAAACACACTGCAAAAAGAGTTACATCGAATAGAACTCCAAGAAGATCGAGGAGAACTTTGTATTGAGATCCAAAGAGAGAGAAGAAGCCATTTAGGTAATAACTATGGACCCGAAGGTCTGTGGTAAACTACTCACACATCATCGGAGAGGCTATGGTGTTGATCTACAAGCCCTTCGTGATCGATTCCCCCTCCGGCGGAGCGCCGGAAAAGGCCCCAAGATGGGATCTCACGGGTACAGAAGAGTGCGGCGGTGGAAATAGGGTTTCATGGTGCTCCCGAATGGTTACGGGGTACGTAGGTATATATAGGAGGAAGAAGTAGGTCAGTGGAGCCACGAGGGGCCCACGAGGGTGGGGGCGCGCCCAGGGGGGCAGGCGCGCCTCCCTGCATCGTGGCCTCCTCGTTGATTGCTTGACGTCCACTCCAAGTCCTCTAGATCACGTTTGTTCCAAAAATCACGCTCCCGAAGGTTTTTTCCGTTTGCACTCCGTTTGATATTCCTTTTCTGCGAAACACTGAAATAGGCAAAAAAACAACAATTTGCACTGGGCCTTGGGTTAATAGGTTAGTCCCAAAAATAATATAAAAGTGTATAATAAAGCCCATTAAACATCCAAAACAGAATATATAATAGCATGAAGCAATCAAAAATTATAGATACGTTGGAGACGTATCAATCAACCGTATATGCCCCGCATCGCACACACATCTAAAATCTGAACCGTGTTTGATGTATCCACCATCGCAAACGTTTTGCATCTTTTTTGACAGTTTTTTACATCATCGTTTGCGATTAATGCATCACGCATAGTTTCGTCGAAGGGTCTCTGATTATACTGTCGCGTTAGCAGCATCCTGCAGTAGTGTGACTACGATATTCTCATGGTCTAAGGAACTAAAGCATACGTTATCTCAAAGTATAACAAACAAGTTTGGTCAATTCAATATGATCGTTCTTCTAACATCATGATACATCTCCAACGTATCTATAATTTTTTATTGCTCCATGCTATTATATATTCTATTTTGGATGTTTAATGGGCTTATTTATACACTTTTATATTATTTTTTGGGACTAACCTATTAACCCAAGGCCCAGTGCAAATTGCTATTTTTTTGCCTATTTCATTGTTTCGCAGAAAAGGAATATCAAACAGAGTCCAAACGGAATGAAACCTTCGAGAGAGTTATTTTGGAACAAATGTGATCCAGAGGACTTGGAGTGGACGTCAAGAAATCACCGAGAAGTCCACGAGGCAGGGGGCGCGCCTACCCCCCTGGGCGCGCCCTCCACCCTCGTGGGCCCCTCGTGGCTCCACCGACCTACTTCTTCCTCCTATATATACCTACGTACCCCGAAACCATCGAGGAGCACCACGAAAACCTATTTCCACCGCCGCAACCTTCTGTACCCATGAGATCCCATCTTGGGGCCTGTTCCGGAGCTCCGCCGGAAGGGGCATCGATCACGGAGGGCTTCTACACCAACACCATAGCCTCTCCAATGATGTGTGAGTAGTTTACCACAGACCTTCGGGTCCATAGTTATTAGCTAGATGGCTTCTTCTCTCTCTTTGGATCTCAATACAAAGTTCTCCTCGATCTTCTTGGAGATCTATTCGATGTAACTCTTTTTGCGGTGTGTTTGTCAAGATCCGATGAATTGTGGGTTTATGATCAAGATTATCTATGAACAATATTTGAACCTTCTCTGAATTCTTTTATGTATGATTGGTTATCTTTGCAAGTCTCTAAGAATTATCAGTTTGGTTTGGCCTACTAGATTGATCTTTCTTGCAATGGGAGAAGTGCTTAGCTTTGGGTTCAATCATGCGGTGCTCGATCCCAGTGACAGTAGGGGAAACGACACGTATTGTATTATTGCCATCGAGGATAAAAAGATGGGGTTTATATCATATTGCTTGAGTTTATCCCTCTACATCATGTCATCTTACCTAATGTGTTACTTTGTTCTTATGAACTTAATACTCTAGATGCATGTTGGATAGTGGTCGATGTGTGGAGTAATAGTAGTAGATGCAGGCTGGACTCGGTCTACTTGTCACGGACGTGATGCCTATATACAGGATCATGCCTAGATATTCTCATAATTATGCACTTTTCTATCAATTGCTCGACAGTAATTTGTTCACCCACCGTAATACTTATGCTATCTTGAGAGAAGCCACTAGTGAAACCTATGGCCCCCGGGTCTATTTTCCATCATATTAATCTCCCGACAACGAGCTATTTCTGGCGCCGTTTATTTTGCAATCTTTACTTTCAATCGTTATCATAAAAATACCAAAAATATTATCTTATCATCTCTATCAGATCTCACTTTTGCAAGTGGCGGATTGACAACCCCTTTATCGTGTTGGTTGCAAGGTTCTTATTTGTTTGTGTAGGTACGAGGGACTTGCGTGTGGCCTCCTACTGGATTGATACCTTGGTTCTCAAAAACTGAGGAAAATACTTACGCTACTTTGCTGCATCACCCTTTCCTCTTCAAGGGAAAACCAATGCATGCTCAAGAGGTAGCACGTCATATCCTCAAAATTGTTTTGGTACTATCATTACACTTAACAATATCCCAAGATCCGGAAAACATGGTCACATACAACATTTGAGCTAGTCCTAGAGGTGAGACTAGGAATCAGGTTTTACCGCCTATCATTCTACATGTGCATATGAGTTTTTCACCAAATCATATATTCTAGGATCATAACAGTTATAGCATAGAATATAGCGTCTTAATTGTAAACATGAAAATAAAAAATACAATATTATTATCACTAGGGAATATTTCCAACAGAGGATAAGAGGAGGTGCTAGGGTTTGTCCCTCTCCCTCGGTTGCTCACGGGAGGGAGAATGGGGTAAGGCGGTGACCCACATTACACACTTGTAGATTACCCATATGTCATGGGTGTCGGTAGTTAAGACGGAGAACTTCACCGACATGCCATAATTTGGGCATCCAATGAAAGGCACTGCAATTGACCGACGGCGGAGACCTGCCCAGACCAAGCTATTCGTTGATGTGGTGAGAACGGGCGCGGAGGTGGGCAATGGTGAGGATCAACGCATCGGTGGCCAACATACCACGATTTAGAGATTTGGGGGAAAAGAGGATCGAAGCGGTGGTGGTCGATGTGGTTTGGGTCTTAGTTCGACCGCACTAGCTAGGGTTTTGTTCATCGCACGTTTACATAAAGGCCCAATAACTTCACGTGTATGTTCCAGCGACACCGCGCGCATATGGTCTCTGCAATGTTGTCCACCCAAGTGTCGCCCACCATACTTCGCAAAATACCATAGGCAAACGAGCAGAGTGACCGTAGTTAACAACTTAAACCCCCTACTGTGAACTTATTTACTTTCTAGAGATTCCATCAAGTGACTACATAGGAGCAAAATGAGTGAATCTACATTCTAAAATATGTCCACATACATTCGTATGTTGTATTCCATTTGAAATGTCTAAAGAGACTTATATTTAGGAACGGAGGGCGTAGTTACCTAAGTGAGACACAAACTCAAGTCCAATTGATGTAGATGATTTTTTTCTCATGGGAGATAGGAAAAAAGAAAAAGCGACTCAAATGAGCAAGTCCGGCCTCGAAATCGATTCAAACACAAATAGCGGACACGGCCGCCGTGTCCACTTGTCACACCTACAGGCCCACGCCCGTCCTCCCCCAGCCCCGAAATCGGGAAGCCGACTCGGCACACTAAACCCTAGCCAGTCGCCTCCGCCCCCGGCCTCTCCCCGCCCCTGCCCCTGCCTGCCGGAGGCATGCCCCGCCGCAGGAAGCTGCGTGGTGCAGCCTCTCCACCCCATTCCGACCAGCATCTCCACCCCCTTCCCGACCAGCATCTCCACCCCCTCCCGACGGCGGCGTCATGAATCCCGTGGCCGCGCCGCTGGCAGCGGCGGTGGCAGACGAGTGGGACAAGACGGACACTATGAAGGTGCTCACTAATCGTGTCAAATCCCTGAAGAAGAAGCTGAACCTGATCTCTGGCAAGCCTATTAGTTCTGACCGTCAGGCAAAAGAAGCAACGATCCATTCCGTACTCGAACAGCTCGAGCCTCTGGTCGCTCGGCTCAAGGAGGCGTTTCAGAAGGACGTCGACTCTACACTTCATAAGGTTTACTACATTCAACACTCATTTCCTTGAAATCTGGGTTATAGAATTGTTTGCCTCTTGTACTCTTGTTACACGAGCACGCTGAAAATCCCAAAGTGTGAAGGATTTCGTTATGGGTGTCTCATGTTTTAAATGTGAGGTATTGCTAGTGTGAGCTATATTCTGATTGGTCAAATATAATATAATAGTGTTGCCATGGGTGCTTCATGGAATTGCTGAACACTCCATTTTCCTATTTCTGAATAGATGATTATACTTAGAATGTGTCGGCTAAATATGTAAATCAGTGCGTAGCTTTATTTGTTTTTGGCAAAATATATATTCATGCATTGTGTTGTTTATTTACTATTTTCAGAAAAGCAGCGACATCAGAGCCACGCGTCTGGAGAAAACAAGGGTTTTGCTACAGAAACAAGTTGAAGATGAATTGCAGTTACCCAGCACTAGCAGTTCGTCTGGGACACCTCTCAGATCATGGCTTGGTGTTTCGTCTTCCATTAATGATGATGAGCTGTGCACAAACTTTCTGCGTTTTTTTGGCCGGTACGAATGTTTTATCCACCCTCCACTCACAGCCTCTCTCTCTCTCTGTTATAACCCAATGAATTTTCATCATATTCATAAATGAAGATGACATGGAGGAGTTCTACATTGAGGAATCAATTTCACTGGCCAACCGCCAGTCTAAGTTGTTATATGTACACTACCATCACATGGAGAGTTACAACCGGGATATGGCCATGAACATCTGTGCCAATCAGAAACAGTGCGCCACTATACTTTATAATTATAGTAGCCCCTTCTTTACATCTGGAAAAAGTATATATTGTCTAACCAAATCTGTCTTGCAGGTTGAAGGCAAGGTTGGAAGCTATAGCCCGTAAATTTGTGATGACGACTTTGAAAGGAATGCTGCCTAGGGAGGGTTATATCGCTATTGTTAATATCATGCAGAATCTGCGGTTCAAGTTCGTTGGGATGCCGAATAGGTATGTATGTGTGAAGGAAGATGCCCACCCTGTATTATTGTTTTGTAGTTCCGATTCTACTTTGTGCAAAGACTAAACTTAAGTAGATAACTGATATGTGGAACTTGCTAAAGCATCCCCCTGCCCCCCTTGAATCGCACCTTCCATTCTCCATCCCACACCATCCGTCTTTAAATATGTCATTATTTATGTTTGATTGCATCCATCAGTAGACTCTTTTCTTTTAGTTTGTTTTCCTTTTTGTTCCCATGTGATGCTTAAATAATGGAATAGGGAATATTTGTTGGTATGAACTCTAAACATGCAATTGTCTTTTGATAACTTCCATGATGAAATTTTAGCTACTCAGTTGGCTGATTAGCTTGCCCCGAGAACTTGAATACACCCAAATATAGGATTTCTAGGAAGAGAATAGTTCTCTTGGATTATTTTGAAGGAAAAGCTCCCTCTTAGATGGTTTCATTAGCACGATGCTTGATATGATTTTAAATTCCTGTAAGATCCAACTATTTGTGAGTCTTAATTTCAGTTTACCTTCATAGGCATGAAAAGCTGGCTAATTTTCTTACCCGGACAATGGTGGGCTGGTATGCATATGAAGAAATGAGGTTCCTTAGCCCAAATGCTGATCGATTTTCGATGGTTCACGGCATTTTGGCGGACATCATACATAATCACAAGCAAGGGCGTTCATGGAATGGCCACTTCGCAAGTACTGACATTGAAGTTTACAATGGCAAGTTTTTCAAGATCACTAAAACTGCCATGTACCCCTTTACGCCATCCCCTAACATCTCAATAGAGGTTGCTGGTTGGTTGCGAAATGACTTTCGTGCCTGTGAGTTCTTACTTGACAAGTTCAACCAGAATGGCCACCTACCTGCATATTTTGTCCAGCTTAGAAGAGATCTGATGAACACAACAGATGACACATTCCTTCAAGCCTTTGCCTCAGATCTGTATGATAAGTTTCTGCACCATGCAGCAATTAAGCACCCTCTAGTGCGTGCCATATTTATATGCGGTGTTCAGCAAGCGTGCAGGGCACACGACATCTATGACCCTGACGCAATGTACAAGGAGGTCCTCAAAAGGTTAGCAATCCCTGGTTTTGACCTGGTAGATGCGATAGCCAACTCTGGGATATATATTCTCCAAGAGGTTCTTGATTACCAGAAGCGGCAGGCATCCAGAAATGCTGATAAAGATGGAGCGCGTCAGGTCAGAATACTTCGCCCAGATGGCACGTTTGGGATTTCGGAGAACAAAGCTGCCTTCAGGCACTACCTGCTGATGGATGATGTGAATGTTATTACTACAGATAACTTTCTATTCTATATTGACACCCAGAGGCATCTTATTGTCCACGGCCCAGACTATTCAAAGGAGGATAAGGACTACAAAGAGGCGGCAGATAATGATGGGGTTCAATATTCACTACTAGAAAAAGGCTTACTAGTGGCGCATCAGTTTTGCCTACTAATGGCGCACTACTGGTGCGCCACTAGCATCACGCCACTAGTAATTTTTACTAATGGCGCACCGCTGGTGCGCCATTAGTATCTGGTACTCTAATGGCGCACCGGGCAGTGCGCCATTAGTATAGGCCCCGGTGCGCCATTAGTATGCCTCCCAGTGGGCATGTGCTTTGCCATACTAATGGCGCACTGCTGGGTGATGCGCCATTAGTATCCTTTGGCATACTAATGGCGCACGTTTGGGTGATGCGCCATTAGTATGTATATTAGGGATTTTGTTTTCTTTTCTGATATTTGCACAGATTACAAAATATATTATTGGACAGAATATAAACAGCACCACACAGCAACAGCAGATTCATCGAATACAATAGAAGATTAGTCTCCGAATATAATTCATCATATTTGTCTCCGAAATCAAAAGACCGAACAAAGATAGAACATTACAAGTCTCGAGACCGCGAGTAGCGAGTTTGTCGAAATTAATACTAATCCTAACAAGTCCTACTAATCATCATCATACAACTTCTACTCGTTATTAATAACAAGTCATACGATCATCATCCTGGTAGTCATCGAACCAACCCTACTTAATTGTTCTTAGCACATGATCATCAGTATTAGGCAGGACCTAAAATACCCTATTTAAGGTAAAATAGCATAAAACAATATAGACCCTGACTCTCCATTATGGAGAATGGAGATCATCCTGTCTCCAATTCTTGCGCGGCGCTTCCTTTTGCTTCCAAGAACCTCCTTACGACTGTCCATACATTTTTTCCATTCTCTGATTAGCATGTCTCCACTTCTTCTAGAAATCCGGTATGGACAGTTGAGATTTGTAGGATGACCTGGATATAAGTTCAAAACTTGAAGGCTGCCATTCTGATACATCAAATGAGGCACACAATCCTCTGGGATTCTCTGTTGAAAAACATAGTAATAACTTCATAGTTAGCAATGATGTACTAGTTTTAGAAGTATGCAAAAGATGCACGGATGTCGTAATAGTAAAAAATCTTACCAGGGTATCTCCATGGTAGTTACCGTAGTTCAACACGTGCACTAGTGGCACGTATTGACCATAATGTTGAGGAGTTTGATTGTAGATATTGTAATTCTCAAGATCAGTACAAAATCCGACCAGATGATTTTTCTCCTGATAAGTTAACTCGGAGCCATCGGTGTAGTGGGTTTTGTCTACCATTTTCCGCACATTTTTTGAACAATCAAAATAAGCTGTCAATGGAAATAAGTTGTCAACTATTTTGAAATAAACAATATAGATTAGTTAATAATTAACTATGTTTGAGAAACTCACATAGCGGTAGAACTGGAGGCGTATCAACAAGGACCCAAATGTCCATATTGTCTTGGTCGATGCCAGGATCACCAAGATCCATGGTGACAAGCATACCCTCATCAAAACCATACATCTTGCAAAATGCTTCCCAATTTTTGCAACCAAAATGGGTTACGCTCTCAGCATTATATAGATTTACTTCAAAATCCACATCATGATGTGTCCTTAGGTGAATTTTCTTTGTTTCAAAATTTTCATGATCTTCAAAATCCATCCTCTCCAAGACATAGCGTCTTGCATGGCATGGGATAAACTATACTCGAATTGTAAAAGATGAAATTACACGTTGAAATAGTTGAAGTCATGCTTAATTATGCAAAAAACACTTGTCGTCGTTGCGTACCGTTTCAACTTCGAAGGTCTCCTCGAGCTTAATGCTGAAGCGCCGATCATCGTCCAGGTGAGGCCTGTCGCACAGACCTCGACCGTCGTGGCACCAGTCGCACTCCCCCGGGAGACTTTCGTCGTCCGATGACGACATTTCCTATGTTCATAATTCAAAACTACATCATCTCTGTTGGGTCCAATAAGATAATCCACAGTGTGGTGAAAACACGCCCATCCAAATAGAATATGTGGTATGGGCTTTTTTAGTAGGTCATCCTACCAGATTAGGGTTTATCGATGACGAGCAACTGACATTAGTAATAACTATGAGTAGATATCACACTTCTATATGAATAACACAAGAGGCAGTTGATCCTACTTAATTAAGTACTAAGATACCCCGGCCCATGCATTAGTCGGAAGTGCCCCATATGTCCTATTTTTAGCAAAGTCATGCTAAAATTCACGGAAAATTTCAGCATGACCTTTGCTGAAAATAGGACATATGGAGTACCCGAATTTGCCGGAACGGAAGTTAATCGACATTCCGGCAAACTCAAGGGCCTCTCGGGGTACCTGCAAAATCATCACGACACGATGGTCGCAGACAAAACCCAGCAAACTAGCAATTGATGGATCAACACGTAAAACATGTCCAATAAGAGCATATAATTCAACAACTCCACTGAAAATGAGAGCTGAAAGATGCAGGGAGCACAAACAGCTCAGAAAAAGGATGCAGGGAGCACAAAGAGCTACACTCTGAATCTTTTATCTATTTATACCTGTAAATTAGCACTCCGATGCTGGCCTTGACAAATGATCCCACTATGTTGTTTGCTGGAATCTGCAAAATGATCCCACTATGTTGACAAATGATCCCACTATGTTGTTATACTTGAGAACACTGTAACAAAATCAAAACCACAATAAACAGTGGTCAAATACAGAAGAAGGAACAATTTATTTGTACTGTAAAAAAGGTTAGAGAGAAAAGTTAATGAGGATGAGTCACATAAACCAATTCAGATCACTCCCTCCCCAACACTGGCAATGCTCACTAGATCTTTATAAACCTGGGTACTTGTTTGGGATAAAAATAATAGAAGGGATTTCAGGAAGGAGTTCAAAACATATAACATTGGAGGGTTAGATTCAATTTAACCTCTTGTACCTCCTGTACATGTGTGAATTAAGGAGTAGCAAGCACAGGAACAGCAAAATTCAGAGATGACAGAAAATCAAGGCACAAATTACACAGAACCATGAAGCTAAAATATAACTATTTAAATCAAGGCACTGTTAGAAAAGACAACATAGTTCAGTAAAGTCATGAACATAAATACTGCAGAATTTAGAGACCACTTAGTACTGTAAATTCAGTTAGCAACAAGACAGAGAAATTGCACTTAGATTTCAAAGAAAAATATGACTACTCCACACTGTAAATCATCAACATTGACACTGTAATAACTGTATACTCCACACTGTAAATAGACAGAACATTTTTTTGCCACAACTTGAATCTGCAGATTATCACGAGGAGTGAAGCAATTTTGATTTACAAACATAGTTACTCCTACTACTTATCTGCGGTTGCCCAGATCATAATTGCATCATGCTTGCTTATCTGAGACTAATACAAAAAGAGAAGAGCAGTTTTAAACAGAGCAGAAGAAGTACTAGTGCAGGAACGAATGTAAGGTTCAGAAAATCCATCACAGGAGCAAGAAGAAGAACAACAGTTTTACTAGCTTGCATGAACAAGTGGAGCAAATTGCTCAGAGGTGCTGCTGGAGATGCTGTCGGGGCGGCGGGCGCTGGACAAGGAGGAAGGAGGAGAGGTACCTGGGCGGGCGCGGCCGATCGCCGGAGGGGTCGGGGTCGGGGTTGGGGTCGAGGTCGGCGGCGTCGAAGGGATGGCTCGAGGGCGTCCGAGCTCGTCCGGGTCCTCGTAGTCGAAGAGGAAGACGGCGGCGGTCCTCCTGGGCGCCTCGGTTGGTCGTGGGGAGGCCGGCGGCCACGTGCTTCGCGGGTCGGCGCGGGGGAGCTGCAGTTGTGGAGGGCGCGGGGGAGCTGCAGTGGTGGGGGGCACGGGGGCGCGGGGGCGACGGGGGTGGAGTCCGGCGGGGGTCGGGGCGGTGGCGTCGTGGGTCAGGTGAGCGCGCGGGTGGACTGGCGAGGGAGAGGGGAGGAATTAGCTAAGGGGGGAAACTTACTAATGGCGAACCCCGAAGCGGTGCGCCATTGGAATGTTTTTTTTACATAGCAATGGCGCACCCACGACGGGTGCGCCATTAGTAAAAAAAAATTATGTAGCAATGGCGCACCAGCCATAGGTGCGCCATAAGTAATTTTTTTTATTATTTTTTGTTGCATCTAATAAATTTTTTAGAAAATGAATATGAATATGAAACAGTAACAATTTTTTACAAAAACAGTAATAATTTGTGACGGTGGAGCGGGCCGGGGAGGGTGCGGGGGGTCGTCGGCGGCGGTGGAGCGGGCCGGGGAGGGTGCGGTGGGTCGTCGGCGGCGGTGGAGCAGGGGAGCTAGGGTGCGGGTGGTCGTCGGCGGCGGTGGAGCGGGCCGGGGAGGGTGCGGGCCGGGGGGTCGGCGGCGGCGGTGGAGCGGGCCGGGAGGGTGCGGGGGGGCGTCGGCGGCGGTGGAGCGGGCCGGGGAGGGTGCGGTGGGTCGGCGGCGGCGGTGGAGCAGGGGAGCTAGGGTGCGGGGGGTCGGCGGCGGCGGTGGAGCGGGCCGGGGAGGGTGCGGGGGTCGGCGGCGGCGGTGGAGCGGGCCGGGGAGGGTGCGCTGGGTCGTCGGCGGCTGTGGAGCAGGGGAGCTAGGGTGCGGTGGGTCGTCGGCGGCGGTGGAGTGGGGGAGGGTGCGGGGGGTCGTCGGCGGCGGTGGAGCGGGCCGGGGAGGGTGCGGTGGGTCGTCGGCGGCGGTGGAGCAGGGGAGCTAGGGTGCGGTGGGTCGTCGGCGGCGGTGGAGCGGGGGAGGGTGCGGGGGGTCGGCGGCGGCGCCCGGTGGAGCGGGGTAGAGGATGCAGGGGGTGCTCGGCAGCGAGGGGGACCGGATCTGGCGAGGTGGGATAGCGATCGAGATGGAGGGGAATCGAGATCAAGTGTCCATGAAATATACACTAATGGCGCACGGGGGAGCAGTGCGCCATTACTAGCTTAAACTAGTAATGGCGCACTGCCCCTGGTGCGCCATTAGTAGTTTTGCAAAAAAGTAAAAAAAAAAAAATTATAGTGGCGCACTATGTTGCTGGTGCGCCATTACTAGTTACAACTAGTAATGGCGCACTATGTCCTGGTGCGCCATTAGTATGTCTGGCAAAATAAAAAAAATTTGTTACTAATGGCGCACCGTGTGTCTGGTGCGCCATTAGTGTATTTCACACTAATGGCGCACCAGCACATGGTGCGCCACTGCTACATAGCAATGGCGCACCACATGTCTGGTGCGCCATTAGTGGCCATTTCATGTATAGCCCTTTTCCTAGTAGTGATTGGAAGGTGGAGGGTAACCAGTGGGACAGCAATAGGCCGAGAAAACAGAAGCTGGACACATTCGAGGTCATGGAGCTTATGGTTGCGTCTGTTTCAGAGGAGATCATGCCTCTGATGATCTCTGAGCTGCTTCATCATTCTGCTATGACTAGAAAGTAGGTACCGGTGTACTTCTGTTTGTACCTTATTGAAATCAATTTATGCTCTGTTGTACTAACTACGTTTGATGGTTGATGCTTTACAGGCTGAAGGCTGTCTGGGAATTGTACAAGAACAGTGGGTTTGAGCTCTCGAATATGGACGTGCAAAATATGTTGGCGCTGGTTGGCCTCAGGGAAGCAGAGGAAGAAGACGACCATTGATAGGTTGCTGCGGCATGAACTTCCAAGTTGGTTCCACAATTGGATGATCGACATTCTGAATGAACCCGTCTTTCACAGCAGTCCACGAAATGACATTTTGAGGTCCAGTGAAAGCATTGGATCATGTAGCCACCTTAGTGCCTGTAGGAATTTATGTTAATTAACTGGTGAAACAAGCTGTTGTCTCTTGCCTGGGCTGATGCTGTTGTCTCTATAGAGGTTTTGGCTGTTCTTTTGTTGGGCTGACAGTGGCCACCTTATACTCTTACTGTAGGCAGTAATGATTGTGATAATATTGCTATCTGTTTGAACTGTTCTTGATGTGAACCCTTGGGGTCGTTTTTTAACTATTCTTGTGTTGCTAGTTGTATGCCCTAGTCGTTTGCATCCTGTATTCTAATCTAGCAGGGCTTCAAGTACACATGCATGACACCATGTGTTTGTTATCCTTAGTGAGATGTTCCTAACTAAGCGTGCATCTGATCCTGAAACAATGCAACTGTTGTTTTTTTATTAATCTAAGACATTTTTGTTGAACTTCAGGTATTACATATGATGATCACTCTTGAGTTGTGATTTATTCTCCTTCCAACAGTTCATATTGTTTATTTTGTCTCACAGTGTAATAGTATTTTGTTGATCTTAATTTAACTTGTCATTTACCAACGAAATACATTTTCATTGCATTTATTTGAGTGATTAACCTTGGTGGTTAACTTAGAACTGTTTGTACTCCCTCCGTTTCTAAATAACGTTTTTTTAGAGATTTCAACATGGCTATATATGGATGTATAGACACTTTTTTGAGCGTAGATTCATTCATTTTGCTTTGTATGTAGTCCCTATTGGAATCTCTAAACGGACTTGTATTTAGGAATTGAGGGAGTATGACTTTCTGCTTTGTGTGACCATTTATTGGCTGTGAATTTTCTTAGTTGGTATTTGTGGCTTAAAGGAAAGAGCGTGTGTTTGATAAGGGCAATGTGCATCCGGAGGAAAAGAATTAAGACATGAATTCGGAAAGAGGATCATCTCTGTTCAAAATTCAGATATCAATTTCTGGGTTTTGAAGCTGCCCATATTGTAACTTCTATATGTGTTCATTACTCTCCACACTAAGTACAGCATCATGATAGCACTCAGTTAAAAATATACACAATACACCGTCTGGGACAAAAAACGTCGCTCCAACAGACGGTCCATATGCAAAAAAAATTGAACCACGGCGTCCTCGTGATGTAAAATACAACACCTCACGATGCAAATTTACATTACGAGGTGCATCTGGTCCAAAACCAGCCGCCGCCCGCGAACGCCCAACCGCCACTTCATTTCCTTTCCCGCCCGCGCCCGTCCGCCCGCCCGAAGACCAGCCGACCGGAATCCGCCGCCGCGGCCGCCCAAAACCTCGCCGTCGGCGCCGCCACCACCCCACATCCCCGCCGTCGCCTCCCTCGCCACTAGCCGGCTCGCAGCCCCCCGGACGCCGCCGAATCGGGAGGCAGCCGGCGCGGGATTCGGCGCCTCCGGCGGTCCGGCTGCCGCGGTAGGCCTCCGCCGGGTCTTAGGCTGCCGCCGACCTCCTCCCCGTCGTCCGTGAGCCTGTCCACGGCCGTTGCGCCGGCCGCACGACCGCCGCACCAAGCCCTTCGCCCGGCTGCCGAACTATTCTTCGCCGCCCGCCAAGCTCCTCTTGGCCGGCCTCCAAGCTCATTTCTTATCACCGCCGTCGCCGGAGCTGACCCAAGCAGCCAATCCAACCGGCGGCCATCGTCTTCCACCGCGCGCACAAGGTGTTCGACTGAATTCCCCAAGGCATCTCCAACGTGTTTTGGACCATGAATTTGGACCATCTATTGGAGTTGCTCTTTTGGACCATGAATTTGGACCATCTGTTGGAGTTGGCCTTTTTTTGGAGCCCCAAAACGCATTTTTTGGCGGTCCAAATTTTACATCTCCGGTTTTGGACCATCTATTGGAAATGCTCTTAAGAGCCATCTATATGCCCAAATCTGACATTAGAAACTGTATTGATCAGTTTAGGTCTTACATATAAACCTAGATGCGCATCGCCGGAAATCCTGAAATAAATCCAGAAATAAAAGCGAGCACCAGGATTTGAACCCTGGTGGGCTGGGGATATCGCAGTCCCTCTAACCATCCAATCAGAGGTTGATTCGCTATTTTATCATGAATCTAATGCTACTAATTTGATGGCAGAAATGTTGGTGTACTATTATATAAATACGGTCAAACATAAAAGACTTTGACTTTCCAACAAAGTAGTACTAGTATAGAATCAAGATTAATTAAACTTAAACATGATTAGTTTAATTTCCTAACAATCACCAAATTATTTCCACGGTGGAACAGTATGGTCCAAAACCGATCATTTTCGCAAAAAAAATGCAACAAATCTTATAACCTTCCAAAACCGGTTTGCTTGGTCTCGAAGCCAAGGATGCTATTGAAGCCAAGAAGCACGCACAAAGTTAGGGATTACAACTAATTAATTAATCATGATTCGGTGCTATATTAAATCAGACCCCACAGCTATAGTAGATCCATTGCTACGCACGAACAAAATTATAGTACGTTTCATCGGAGACGAAGGCGAATCCAAGAGCTTAGGATGATTAATCCCATGGAGACGAGGTGCGCCGTCTGAAATGGCGACATGGGCCGCGGCCACGCCACCTTCACGGCCGAGTGCTCCCACAGCTTCCACCTCCGCTGCGTCCACCACCAGACCGCCTGCCCGCTCTGCTTCACGCCGTGGCGCGACGTGCCGGGCGTGGCGCCCGCCCGGGACCTGCTCTTCCGCGACGACGAGCCGCTCGAGCCGCAGCCCGCAGCTGCCGCCACGGAGACGACGACTGCCGGCGGCGGAGTGATGTCCATCACGACGCACTGCGAATACCCTGCCATCGCCAAGGACGCCAGCCGCGACGGCTTCGCGGTGCTCGTGCACGCCAAGGCTCCCGCGCTGGCTCCGGCCGCGGCGAAGGCGGCGCGCGCGCCCCTTGATCTCGTGATGGTGCTCGACGTCAGCGGGAGCATGGGCGGCCGCAAGCTGGCGCTGCTTAAGCAGGCCGTGGGCTTCGTCGTCGACAAGCTCGGCCCCCACGACCGCCTCAGCCTCGAGTCCTTCTCGTGCGACGCCCGCCGCCTCACCCGCCTCACGCGCATGTCCGACGCCGGGCGGGCCTCGACCGAGCGCACCGTGGAGTCCCTGGCCGCGGGTGGCGGGACCAACATCAAGGAGGGCCTTCGCGAGGCGGCCAAGGTGATCGACGGCCGCCGCTACAGGAACGCCGTCACCGGCGTCATCCTGCTCTCCGACGGCCAAGACAACTACACGCTGTCTTCAAGGTTTTACAATCAAGACGTGGCCACCGACTACAGCGTGCTCGTGCCACCTTCCCTGATCCGCACGGGCGACGGGTCCTCGCCGCCGATCCACACGTTCGGCTTTGGGACCGACCACGACTCGGCGGCCATGCACACCATCGCGGAGGCCACCGGCGGCACGTTCGCCTTCATCGAGAACGAGGCCGTCATCCAGGACTCGTTCGCGCAGTGCATCGGCGGGCTTCTCTCGGTCGCCGCGCAGGAGGCGCGCGTCGCCGTCGAGTGCGTCTGCCCCGGCGTTCGCGTTCGGTCCATCAAGTCGGGGCGCTACAAGAGCCGCGTCGATGCCAACGGGCGCGCCGCCGCGGTGGAAATCGGCGAGCTATACGCCGACGAGGAAAGGCGCTTCCTGCTGCTAGTGGACGTGCCGACGGCCGGCGCCACGGACGACGTGACATCGCTGATGAAGGTGAGCTGCACATACCGCGACGTGGCGACCGGGCAGTCGGTGGACGTGGCAGGCGAGGACGTGGCGGTGAAGAGGCCGGTCGAGGCGCCGGAGGCAGAGCCGGACGTGGAGGTCGAGCGGGAGCGCCTCCGCGTGCAGGCCGCCGAGGACATCGCGGCGGCGCGGGCGGCGGCCGAGCGCGGCGAGCACGCGGAGGCGTCGGAGATGCTCAGCCGCCGGCGCATGGCGCTGAGGCAGTCGCCGCTGGGCGCGAGCGGCGACGCCGGGTGCGCGGAGCTGGCGGCGGAGCTGGGCGAGCTGAGCGAGCGCGTGGGGGACCGGAGGGAGTACGACCTGTCGGGGCGCGCGTCGTTGCTGTGCGGCATGAGCGCGCACTCGCAGCAGCGCACGTCGGTCAAAGTTGGGAGGGCGAGGTACGCGACTCCCGCCATGCGTAAGATGGTGGACCTGTCGGTGAAGACTCGTGAGCAGCAGCAGCAGCAGCATCGCCGCCCTCGAGGACGACGATGCCGCCGCCGCCGCCACCTTCGACGGCGACGCCGGCTCTCGCTAAGAACCTGGTGAGAAGGTACCACCGATTTCTACGTCTCAAGTGAGCACGGGGCGATCAACTGAACTGCTACGAAAATGCTCGCGCGCGAGCACAGGAAATAATTAAGACCTGAACTTGCACGGTCTTTTTAGATTTTTTGTTTTGTTTCCTCTCTCTTTGCATTCACCAATCTTGTACGAGTAGGTTTCACAGTTTACACCCGCAAAAAAAAAAGGTTTCACAGTTTGGTTCAAAAAGTTCCTAGCCGATAATAGGCTGGTTTGGCGAGAGTGGATTTTCTCCCGTGCACACCCGAGGTTGTGCATAGATTAGTACAACTTTGGAATGGCCCCTTGCATGCAGCCTTTTGCAGCTCCACCCATCCCATCTCCCATCAATATATTTTGAACCACAAGTCCAATTTAATTTTTGTTTTCAGACTCATGTTGCTTGTGATGAAGGCTTTCAAATAAGATCAATTTTGAATATGTTTTTTTAATTCACTAAGTTTCTCGCAAATTCAGCAACTGAAACTTAAAACTTGGTGTGCCCTTGTGCGGAATCCAACAACTTTATGAATCGTGAGCTAAATTGGGTAGTCGAGCAAGTTTCAACTACTAATTTAATAAAACAATCATAAATTTAGCAAGTTTCAAAACTAAAACTAAAACCCTGAACCCTAAAACCCTAAGCCCGAAAACCTAAAACCCTAAAAGCACATGAAATTTAGTAAAACTTGGTAAAACAATGTTGTTATTATCGAGTTTTAGTATTTGAAACATATTTTTTTTGAAGTTGTCAAAAATTATTTAAAATGGGTCTTGTTCGAAAGTTCTCTTCGCGACGAACGTAAATATGTAAACAAAACTTAATTTAGATTTTGGTTCAAAAGTTACAGTAAAATTAAATTAGAAGATGAAATGAAAAAGTCATAGGGGTGAGATGGATGGCGCATGTAACTCTATGACAAAAGCGTGCATGCATTATGCATGGGCCCTCCATAGTTAATTACTCCTATGTCTTTTTTGTAGACAAAAAAAATAGGCATGCATGCAGATCTCCAACCAAATGAACGACTGAGACATGCACGGGATAATCTCTTTTCTCCTAGTTTGGCTCACTGTTTTCTCTTTTACATTCGTATGAATTACTGTATTTATGGATGCCAATAGTTGGGAAACGTCAGCCGGAGACGTCGTGTGAGTGAACACTTGGTTCGCTCGAAAAACACAGCCCGGGAAAACTATGATGTTAGCTGGGATTAATCCTCGTGAAACTAGGGGGGGGGGGGGATTAGTTAGTTTGAAAAGATCCCGTCAACGTGTAAACACCTGTAAACCTTCATGTGTTTAGCATTATTGTTAATCTTCCCGAACGAAACCAACTCAACGAGAGCCTCTCCAGGTCTTTTTGATGCTACAACACGGGCAAGGAAGAAAAGGCCAAAAAAAGACCCAGCTTTAGCACCACAAAACACATGCCTTTAAAACTAAAGTATATTTTTTTCATGTGTATAAATGAAAATTTGCCAAATACCAAGCAAACTTTTTGCGTAGATCTAAAAATTTAATTTGCCAAATAACATATAAACTTCAATGTACAAGGCAAAAATTCTATATTAAAAAGGAACATTTTCCATCAAACAAAAAAAGAAAGAAAAAGATTTTCCATCATATATAGGATGAATTTTCCAATTGCATGTAAGAACACATACTAAAAAATCCTTTAATTGCCATCATACTAATGTAATTGCCAAGGTCCACATAATAAAGGTGCAATGCTAGCTACAATAAAACTACTATTGTCTAAATAAACCAAAGCTAAGGTACCTATAGTATAACTGCACATGGTGAGTTTACCAAACAATGTTCTCTAGAAAATTCAAAATTTCAAATTATTGAAATTTTTCAAAATAAATTTGTTATTTTTGAAAAAAGGATGGTAAAGTTAGAGATATAATATAAAAAAGTTACCATGATCGAGATAATAAAATTTCCATGATAATAAAAATAAAATAAAAAAGCCATGATCTTAAAAATAAAAATGGCATGATCTACTTTTTTCATAACATAAGATCACAAATAGAAAGTTGTCATGATCCAAATGATAAAATTACCATGCATTTAAAAATAAAATTGCCATGGTATAGATAAAAACATGTCATGCTCTATATACGAGAAGGTGCCAAGTAAAAGAAGCTTCGTAAAAATTCAAAAGACTTCTTTTAAGTTGACATAATTTTGTTTGCCATGTGAGTTCTTAATTGTTGTGTGATCATCTCAAAATATATATTTAATGCCATGTATTGTAGGTGTAAATAAAATAGCTATGGTATTTCCCCCCATGGTAGCCATAAGTAAAATGTCATTGTCAACACAATTGTCATGGTGTTTTAAATACATTTGCAGGTAGCCATAAATAAAAATGCCATGACCAATCCAATAAAAATGCCATGAGAACAGTTATTTAAAATGTAGTATAAACTTACAAAAGTTGTCCATTGCAAAAACATCCGAAAAAAGTTTGCCATGGATAATTTATAGTTTAAAAAGCAAAATAAATTTCCTTGAAATGAACATAGATTGAATACAAAATAAGATTGCCATGACACGTCTGTATATGTATTACGAAATTTAAGGTGGTTTGGAAAGAGGATCTTAAATTGTTGCCATGGTAACTATATAAAATCATGAAAATCGTTTGGGAGGGGTTAGGTTCAAGGGAGAGGTGGAAGCGAATGAACGAAATGCCCTACGTACTTAGAGATCCACATCTCTTAGCCTTATCTCTACCAAACAGATATCCCCTAAATATGTGGTGATCGATTTGTTGCTAAGAAATCATCTCTTAATTAAGAAAGGGCAAATCTTTTTTTAGCTTTCTCTTTCCTCCACCTCAGCATGTTTCCTAGATGGCACTTCTAAGATAGCGTCATTGTGGATGCCCTAATTAGTTTTCTTATTAGTACGGCCCAGTAGCAACCCTACCTCATACATCTACTGCTGAAAATACGGGATCTTTTTGACAAATTTAACACACATTTGTCTTTTGTGTGCCCATTTTTGTTTCTTTCAGTGTTATGGTAGCTAATTAGAAAAACTTGTGTCACATCTTTTTATTGCATGGGTTTCTTTTCTCCAGAACCAGCCCAGTCGCTGCCTCGCTGGCGCGGGTTCATTTCTGGGCCTCAATTGCATGGGCCGAGCGGGCTAGCGCTACCACACACTAGCGGAGCTCCTCTTCACTCCCGTGGATGCTCTGCTCGAACCCCCCACCACATCGGAGATCGGAGACACGTCGCCGGCCGGCCGGGGTCCTCCGTCGCTAGTTGTCGCCGTCCTAGTTCCTCCGTCGAAGCCACCTATCCATCCCCGATCGGCCGCCGTCGGGCTACCGCGGTCGACGCTCGACGGACTAGTCTGCCTTTCTTGGATGGCGCCGGAGACGAGAGCCGGCAACCGGATAGGAGGAGGAGGGGGAGGGAGGCGCGCGATTTGGGGACGGCGGTCTTCGGCATTACGGAGCCGAAGAGAGGAAGTGGGGGGAGGCGCCGGCCGGTGGCCACTCCGTTAAGTGCGTGCGCGGCTGTGCTAGGTACCACCGCAACCCGATTTTTTAGTCCATAAAGGATTCTCGAAAAGAAAAGGAAAATGGCCATAAAGGGGATTTAAAGAGAAGGGGGGGGGGGGGCAAAACTACTTTAAAGAAAATAAAAATTAAAAATTAATAGTCTCTTAAAAAATGAAAATAAATAGAAATAAAATCCTCTCCAATTTTTTTGTTCGCGCAATAACAGCATCAAACTGGGATTAGTAACAATTCCACTGCACAGTGCATCATCCACAAACTAACCCTAAAGCAAATGTATGCCACTTATGCCTCCTTTTTTTGGTCAGATGGTGTATTTGAAATGTCAGAAATTGGTGTGCAAGCTGTTCTGAATCTTACTGAGATGTTCTTAACTGAGCATGCCTCTGATTTCGAAATACTGGGCTGGGCTTGCTGTAGCTGTTGTTTCTTATGAATCCAAGACCTTTGCTAGTAAAGTTCAGGTACTACATATGATGATCATTCTCGAGTTGTGATTTATTTTCCTTCCAACACTCCATACTGTCTTTGTCTCATAGTGTAATAGTATCATGTTGAGCTTGATTTAACTTGTCATTTACCAATAAAATCCATCTTTGGTTGCATTTATCGGAGAGATTGACCTTGGCGATGAACTTAGAACTGTAAGTTTGTATGATTTTCTGCATTGTGTGACCATGTATTGGCTGCGGATATTCTTAGTTGGTATTTGCGGATTAAAGGAAAGAGCTTGTGTTTGATAAGGGTAATATGCATTTAGAGGAAAAGAATAAAAACATGAATTTGGAAACAGGATAATCTCGGTTCAAAATTCAAATAAAAAATCAGTTTCAGAGTTAGTCAGTCCATTGCTAGTTTGTGAAGCTGCCCATATTGTAATTTCTGTATATGTTCATAACTCTCCACACAAAGTACAGCATCACAATAGCACTCAGCTTAAAATATATACTGATATACACAATACACCCATCTTCTCTCTGTTAGCTCTGCTGTTAACAAGGGTATATATAACTCACTATGTACAGTACATCTAACCCAAAACTGAACAACAATAGCTGGTGTCTATCTTTTCTAACAGAAATGCTAACAGATGAAGGTGGCGCACACCTCTGACTCTGTGTAGGGCAAGGTATCTAGTACTGTGGCATTTCAGCAAGGACAGTTGGGCTAAGAAAGGATTCCCAAGGTATGTTGCACTTCCAGTCATCTGAAGAGTCTGCTCCTAAATCGAATGGGAAGTTGAGTCTCCCCGGAGCGTCCAACTCATTGTTCATACTGAAAGTATTGCCATGCTTCATTGTGGATGAATCTTGGTTCCTGCTGCTCATGCCAACATTACATCTGCAGAAGAATCAGCCAGAAATCCAGTGATCTGCTGCTCAGGCTGCCCAAACTGCATGTTGAAGAGCGGCGGTGCAGTGTGCTCGGGCTTCTGTGATGGCTGTGTTTGGAATGGCAAGATGGTGGGATTGCAGTTAAAGCTTATGACCTTGCATGAAGAGCCATCCTATGTGTTGCTGGGTTTCTGAAGCTGTTGTTGTCCCTGGAACCCATGTTTGCTGTTGAACTGACTTGCTGGTGCCTCTGCAACTTGCGATGAGCAGAAGGAGCTCTGTGAAGCAAAATTTGAAGCTTGCATCGGTTGCATTGCGGAGAAGAGATCTTGCTCAGTTGTCTCAGGTAGTGGAGGCCCCCAAGTGTGGGACAACGCCATTTGTTGTGCCATCGAACTGGTCTTCTTGAAGATCTTACATATGGTCCAACAGTCTTGTTTTTGGCAACAGAAAAGTGACCTTAAGAATTTGACATAACATTTGAATTTAGCTCTGTAACTACATAATATGAAATGAAGTGCTTACGTTGAGCGGGATGTTCTTGTCGATCGGTCTCTTGGGAAGTGATGGATCGGTTAGTGAAGGAAGCCTGAACTCATGCATCATCCAGTCGGTTTTGATCCCTCTTGCTGCTCTGCCTCTGTAGAAGACAAGGGACTTCTTCAGGCCTATGCACCTGGTGCCCTCGGAGGAGTAGATCGGCCTGTCTGTCCCTGTGGCTTTCCAGAACCCAGCTGCTGTGACTCGGTTTGGCCTCGCGCTGTTGCGATATTTCCGGTCCCTTGGGCAGTAGAAGTACCAGTCCGTCTCACCGGTGCTCGCAAGCTCTGTCGTTGAGAAGGGACATGGAAGTTAGACTTTGCAGTAGTAAGGTGAGTAACCCATCTATGTACTGTAGGTTAGCTTGTGATGAGAAGATGGTCAATACTACTACTGATTTCGTTCAACTGAACCTCCAGTGAATGGATGAGCCCAAGACTTACTTAACTAAAGATTAAGGGTGAAACCAACTTATGTTGAATCAGCATCCTAATTCCTAGCCTCTCCTTGGAAGATACTAGTACAATCTTTGGAATTCTCAAAAGTCAATTGTGTTCCAATCTGTTAAGGAGAGAAAAAAATATGTATAACAAGGAGATGTAAGAAGATGCAATCTTACTTGGGAGGTCCCACGGGTCAAACTTGTAGATGTCCAGCTGCCTGATGAGCTCAATAGAGATAGGCTTTTGCTGGATCTTCTTCTTGAGGTAGAAACTAACGAGCTCTTCATCGGTAGGATGGAACCGGAACCCCGGCATGATGATCTCATCTGATTTGTCCATGTTGACATCATTTATGCCCTCCATTGTAATCCCACAAATGCTAGCTTGTGCAGTAGTGAATGGCTTCTTGGGATGAAGCTGCTGAGCTGAGGTGAAGACAATCACCGGCCGAGAGATGTACTTATATGCTACCTGGAGCGGCTGGATGAGGCCCACAGGTCTGAAGGGTCTTGTTCTTCCTTTAATAATCACTTTTAGTTCATTCTCTGTTTGAAAGCTGCCGCGATTAGTTTAATGCTGGATTAGTATCTCAACTAAGATAGGCCGAGCAGCATGAAGAGATGGATGCCAGTCACTTTCAGTTCATACTTAGAATATTCACACACGGCAGTAAAAACATTCTTAAACTATAGTACAGCAACACTTGCCTTGTAGATTTAGTTTTGATTTTCTGTTTCATCTTTTTGATAAACGAAAAAGACATGCAATTCCAGTACACGGCAATAACCGACCGAAACTATAAATGCAACTCTTTATTGAGCACCTTTAGCTTTATTTTTTTGTTGTCAGTGAATATTTATGTTCTTTTGACACCTGAAACGAAAATTTTCCGATTCATGTGATAATTATACGCAGTTTCCTGATTAGTCTAGGTTTTGGGCATTGCATAATGAATGACAATAGTAATTTGTACTTAATTAGCATAACCTTCAATGTCCATGCGTGTGTGTGAGAGAGAGAGGGATAAGAGTCCTACTGACTGATTACCCAGAGACAGTGATAGCCTTACCACCTTGCACTTTTTTTAATGAAGTAGCGTGAGTGACTCTGCTGATGAGTGTTGGAACAGAAGGTTCTTCTTATTCTAAGGGCAGTTTTGTAGACTAAATAAATTTTAGTAATCGCTTGAGTTGCCACGGTGGAAAGCCAGTCCAATTTGCTCCAACAGCGAGTCAGCTTTTTTTGCTGGTCACTCCACACGGCACAGTTGTTTCTTGCCCCGTTGCACACTCTAGAAAGTAATGATGATCTGTCTATTCTGTTCTCAGCATCCACATGACGAACTGGATAAGGGCCATCTTTGACGACGTCAGATCCGCGGGGGTGTGGGCGCGATGGTCGGTAGGCGACGATTGTTCCGGTGCCGCCTAGCTAGCTCTTGCAAACCCGGGTCATCCTTGTTGGTGTGGAACAGAGTTTTTTGCTTCTTCTTCTATCCATGTATTGAGATCGCAAGACCTTGTCGTTTCCTCGAAAAAGAAACAAGAGAAAACACCTTATCTGCTGTCAGAGCACCATGTTTTCTACATGCACATGAAACAGCGGAGCAAACTCAAACAAACTTGACGCCAAGTTTTCGCAGCTGACAAACTGGAAGGATTATGATCAAGGTCCGTTTGTTATTCTTCTTGACAGATTGTTCAATTTTTGTCGAAAACTCATACATTGTCTTGTTTTTCCAAGATGAGAAGCACTGCGCACAAGCAAGTGGCCGTGAGCATGATTAGTCAATCGTCTCACTCTGCAACTACTAAGCAAACACTTGGATCTTCAAAGGTAACCCTGGCTTCCCAAATGAACTACTCAATGAAAACTAGCGTGATAATTCAGCAAATCAAAGATTAGATTTGTATACAGTGGCATCATCACTAGGCAAAAATCCAGACGTGCTATAGTGAGATGAACTCTCTGAGTTTGTCAGGGAGGGACAGACCTAGTGATGCAGCGTTCAGGAACGCCTCGTCTTCAGGGAACAGCTGCAGATTCTTCGACTTTAGCAGGTACTTAACAACATCATCCTGGAAGTCCACCAGGCTGCCGACCTTCACGAGTTCAGCAAGCCAAGGGATGCGGTCCGGCGTCTCGAAGAGCAGTCCTCGGGCTACCTCGTCAGCAAAGTTCGTCGCAAACTTGATCTTCTCTTTGTAACCAGCTGCAGCACCAGCACCATTGCTTTGCTGAACATACAGCTTTGAGCTCTCCCTCTCCCACCTGATCATCTGGCTGGCCTCCACGTCCACAGCCTCTCCAGAGGACAGCTTCACGCGGTACCCCATCGTGATCGGCTTCGTTGTCTCCAGGATGCTCACATTCAGCAGGCGAGAGACCATGGTGTGCCGCTCTTTGGAAGCAATGTCAAGAGCTGGATCAGCAAGGAAAGCAAGGACTATCTGGACCAGACCGGCACTGATCACCTCACGCTGGCCAGCAACCGTTTTGCAACTGCCATCCTGGCCCAAGGCAACAAAAGAATCGCTCTTCTCGGCGGCTTTGGATACTGCCTGAACACCGATGCTGCCATACACGTTGTTGAGCCTTGCTCGAGAGATGGAAGGCGGGTACCAGATAAAAATGGATTGTCGAGGAAGCTTGTCGAACAGATCCTTAAGCAGAAGATCATCAGGAATGAACACGTCCTCCTTCTGCGATAAGATGATCTTCCCATCAGTGCAAACCGGGACCTTCATGCAGCCAGAGAGAAGCTTCTCCGTGTTCTTGCTCCAGTTCCTTGCGGTGAATTGCCAGAAAGCAGAGCAATTGGTTACGGATATCTCACCGCCAGAGCTCTCCCATGCGCTCCAGAGCTTGCAGTGGTCTTCGGCATTGGGGCCATGCCTCACGCGGAGAATAGATGAGAAGAAGTCCAGCAGCTTCCTGTCATCATAGTATCTGCCCAACACATGCATCTGCTGGCTGAAGAGGTTGTTTTGATCATGAAGAACACAGCTTACCGGGCTCACCCATTCTCCACCTCCTTTTTCATTTGGTATCCAGATCCAGTCACTACCCTCTTTGTTCTTCTCAGGCCCCCAGCTGCACTCCTTGAGGTACAAGTAGATCCTGGAGATGGTAGCAGTTTCTTTGTGGCTCCTCAGATGCTGAGCAACAAGGCCATGCCCACATTGAACATCCACAGTTACTCCGATTGCCGCCAGTGCATCCTTGAATGAGGCGATCTCTGAACCATAGAAAGATTCATCGATGAAAGGGCCATCTGTTATGCAGATGGAAGACTGCTTTGGGTCAAAGAGTATGCTTCCATCAGGAGATTGGTATCCAAGTGTTGTCTTCAACCACTTGCAGCTAGTGATTTCCTTCATAAATTCCTTGGGAAATGTTGCTGTACAGGCTAGCCAGCTCTTGACAGATCCAAGCAGTGACAACACGGTAGCAGCAGATATGGCTGCAGGGTCTGCGGGAATGTTGAGACCACTGATGACAAACCTAGCTGCAGAAATGTCTACAGGGTTATCACAAATGTTGAGACCAGTGACGGTAGGCCTAGCAACATGAGCCTTCACTTCTGTTGTGACACCTAAATCTTTCAGCTCAGCTTTGTAACCATGTATCTCTTTGCCCAAACCACCATTAGAGTCACCATCATTGATGAAAGGCAAGCTTGCTATTGGCGACAGAGACTGCCAACCTTCATCAAATAAGATTGCCTCCGACGGTGACCTGAATCCCAGTGATGTGCACAGCCATTTCTCACTCCGCATGCAGTTGAAAAGATCAACAGGAATTGGGTCGCGTGTTCTCAGCTTCCAATAACAAGCTAGAAGAGCCAGGACACTTGCCTTTGTAAGCGATGACTTCAGGACCATCTGCTTGAAAATGTTTGCTACAGCCTTCGATGCCTGGTCAAATCTTTTGATCAACCCTGTCTTCTTCATCTCTTCTTTGTACGGGCTGATATTACTCCCATAAAACCAAGAATCAACTATAGGAACTACGTCGAACACCTTTAGAAGGCACTCCCACTCCTGATCCAGAAAAAAAGATTCACCAGGAGCACGGAATCCTACGTTGGTCTTCAGCCATTTCAAATCTCTGAGCTTCCTCAAGAAATCATCACATGGGCTAGCATACCGGATACACTTGAGGATTGGTGCAGTAGCATCTGAAGTAATGGATGAAGAACTGAACTTGAAATTATCAATTACAAGCTTGTAAATCTTTTCACTGTTTTCAAACCCAACTTGAACACCAAGCAACTTCAGCTCTTGTTTGTAGTGAAGGATGGACTCGCCATAGAATCCAACATCAAGGAATGGCTGGGTACTGATACAAGATGCAGCTGCCCAGTCTGAATCATATATTATACAACAAGAAGGAGACCTGTAGCCCAGAGTATTCTTCATCCATCGACCATCTTTCACGCTGTTGACTAGTTTACTTGGTGACAGAACCTTCTGTTGAAGAAACCGAATCAGCCGAAGCAGCTCATATACATGTTGTCTGGTCAGCATATTGCTTGCAGCCATCGACATGAGCCGTCTGCCGATGTAAGCGGATGCCTCCCCAAATTCAAATCTTACCCCGATCACCTGAAGTTCCTCCTTGTACGCATGCATTTTGTTTTGATAGAACTGTTGACCGATCATTGGTATATCAACACAGGAAGACCCATTTTGCAAGAGATTACCCCACTCAGAACTGGACATAAATGATTCAGCCGGGTGCTTGTATCCGACTGATGTCTTCAGCCAACTTCCTTCTTTCACAGAAGCCAAGAAACTAGCTGGTAGTTGTACACCTTTTGACTTCAAATTGCGTATCCATTGCAGTAGCAAGATTGCATTGTCCACAGTCAGATGTGACGATGCTGTAGGAAAACTTGCATTTGGGGGGTGTATGAACGGCACATCTGAGGCCTGCACCTTTGTCTTGAGAAAATCCAAGATCTGATCTTTAGGTGTGTAGTTCCCGGCGAAATGACCTGCTGACTTGTAATCTGCTGACAGTTTGATGTATTTCTCATTCCTCCATGGGTTTATGCCCATCAGTCCAACCCATTTGCTACCATTTGCAGGAACTAGAATGCTTTGTCGTTCCGTGACGGCATTGCCATAGTTGTCAATTACCGGCATGATATGACACAGGTCTGCTAACTGGTAGCTCTCCATGTAATTCTTATTGGATGAATGGTATAGAAAGTGAGAAAAAGCAATGGCAGGCCTTCTATCATAGTTAAAGGATTTAACCACAATATTCCCGAAATTGTATACAGATACAACCTCCACTTTTGCATGGCTCTGAAGCCAGTATGTCACTTTTTCCTTCTGCGCGAAACCTTGCAGAGCTGTTTGTGTACGGGGAGACACAAAAAGGCGGTTAGAAGATGGAAACTCCTGGTTCCAGCTGATAAGCCATGACATCCACTTCCCATCAGATGCAATACACAGTCTATCACTCCACTGACTAGCTCTGGATATGCTCCAGACAGAGACATTTTTGTTCCTGTCAACATACTTCAGCAGAGGAATTTGCATCATCTTTGTACTGGACAAGTTTTGCCAACTGTCTGCGACAAAAGATAGAAGTTCAAGATAAAGCTGTTCATCTACATTGCTGACAAGGTTAGACCCCTCGATGCATTTTGCATACCATTCATGGCTCACACTTTTGACATCCAGAAATGTAAGAACACTATTGTATGCACTCTTGTCAAAATGGGAACTCAGAATGTAGGTTCCATGGGTTGACAGGTTCTTAAGGTCCACTCCAGACTCTCTTGCCTTGACAAGGATATCCCAAAATGCTTCACTCTAATTCTCTTGAGCAGATAAAAAGACCGTGTAAGACTCCGCGTGCATGTTCTTCCTCACTTCAAAGTTCTTCTCACTCGATATTGCAATCTCACTAATAGTGCTGCCTTTAGCGTTGCCGTTATCTTCACGGACAGAAAGCCGCCTGATCTTTGACAGAAACAGTAGCATTTCTGGATGCAGGCTTGACAGCTGCTGCTTCACCGTAGTGACCTTCTCATCCTTCAAAGGCAGGACGATACAGGTTGTTGGAAGGTCTCTGGTAGACCCATATATCTGTTTGATATCTGAAAGGCTAGGCCTGGACTCAACCCACTCCGGGACAATGTATCCAATATTGCATTCTGGACACGGCTTCTCATTAAACTTGATTTGATACCCATTACTGAATATATGGGGCTGGCTTGATATCAGGAACACACTTTTGAATCCAATACCTATATAAAAAGAGACATTGATATTACAACTTGTGAGTTTCAATATAAGGGGAACATATACGTTAAGCATGTACATATCCACAGACTAACTCTCCAAATGAAATGGCTGAAATTGTTATATCCATATGGGCTTATGTATCTTTTGCACATCTTATCTTTCTACGAATGGAAACAATTGCCCAGCATGCCTTAAAAACAAAAGTGAAGCGATGCATGCTTAATATTATTTATACCAAGTTTGTATTTGATGGATCTGCTTCAGTAAGTTATTTATGAAGAGTGATGTTTTTCAATCAGAAACATACTACATGAGGGAAAAAATTGTTAATAAAGTTGATGTGCCATGTGCATGAATTTTCCATGCAAAGGCCGATTTCTAGGAGCCTGCCAAAAACTAAACTTTACCTAGCAAGGCTAAGAAAGAAATAGATCCACACACTTTGGAGACAATGGTGAAATGCAGAAGTGACAACTTAACATCAAGAAGATTTGATGTAGTAATATATATGATAAATAATGAGTCTTACTTCTAGATACAATGGACCTTAAAAGGCCAGTGGTAATATTTTGTGGTCAGTACTATTTTCTTACACTAATATTTCAAAACATGCACACATCTCTGTTTCTGAGTGTCAGGAATGAACGCATGATATCTTGCACCACAAATCATCTCAAGCAATACTGTGCATGCTGCACACAATTTGTTTTGCAAAATACATATACATTATGAGAATATTTGCTCCATCACCATTCTAACTTAGCACTAGATTAAGTGCTAAATAAAATTCTGCCCATCGTATATGTCATTTGATATATAGCAGCTATCATAACGTTTGACAGGGAAAGTTCAAACCGGTGATGCACTAACAAAATTGAGGTTCTAACATTAAAAGGTAAAATGCTTCAAATTGGCCGAGTGAACACAAAAGGATTCATGAGCTGCAAAGATTCACCTTTCTCTCCAATGTAACCTTTGTCCCTGTTTCCCTTTTTCGTCGACTTCCCCACACCACAAATAGACTAAATATTCGACAGAGAGAAGCCCTTCTCATTGTTGAAAATGAGTAAAGTTGACGATGCACCAGACCCAGTGATGTCAGTTGATGTTACTAGAAACTCCAATGACGGTGCTACTCCATCAGGGTACTCATTGTCTTCAGCGTTCTAGTTATTGAGGAATAAAATATTAACATGAATGTGATATTGAGCAAATAAAGCTGAATCAAGTGCATTAATCTGAAATGCGATATGTATACCAAAACTTTAATGAGATTTGAGAAAACAAGGTCATGTAGCAACACACAAGTTTGGCAGAGTCACAGTTATTTCAACAGTCTTGATGGAAAAATTGTAGACTGTAGTATCAAGTTATCAAATCAAACAGGTAAATTGCAAAATGGCATGGAGGCAATAGTCAAACTGAAAATGTTCTCAAGGCTAAAGCTACAATGGTTACAACGGATCTGCAATAGTTTCTTATTGTGGAAAAGAAATAAAGGAGATCTCTGTTTTCCGTAAAACAGAAAATGGTTACACTGGATCTGAATTTGGTCTTTTTTCTTTTCTTTTCTTTACTGTAGTAGTGTTCCTAAAACAGTTACTTCATAAATACAAATACGATCATTTAGCCCTCCATTTTTTGGAGAACACGGCCACCAAGCCACCATAAAAGCCAAATACGAGTCCCCCCGCCAAAAATATAAAAGAAGAAGCAAAATACGAGTTGAATAAATGTACTGTGGTGCGAAAACTGAAAATGCAAAGTAAACACAAAAAATGCAAGTTTATAGGCTCAGAGTGCCTAGTCCCAAGGAAAACATCTTTATCAGTTGATCCTATACTATGCAACTGAAGGGTAGGCCCTACTCGACATCAAATGAGCTCACAGGAAATTGTTGTGAGCAGAGAAACCAACAGTCACTTATCACTAAACAGTGCTTAGAAAAGTGAAGGAAATTACTCTGCATTAATAAGATAATATAAGAAAAATAGTAAAAATAAAAATATTGCTTCCTTTTCCATCTGAAAAAAAGAATTTGTTGCTTCGTATTGGAGAAAGAGGGAAGGTACAGAGATATGTGGAAAATTGCTAAAAATACAGGGGAAATAGCAGGATTTCATTTTATTTATTTTTTTGCGGGAAAAAAATAACCGGGTTTGTTAATCAGAACTATAGATTTCTATATGCAACGAGCACAAGATGAACCAAATGCACATAAAAATAATTTATGAAAGCATTTTTAGGAAAAAAACAAATAGATCCGTAGGCTTTCTTGAAAATGCATAGAAACAAAATCCACACTCATCTGAGCGCACATAATAGAATCCACACTCTGAAGAATTTTTTGTACTGGTAGTATAGTAGCATTGTACAGTAGTACAAAAACAGAGTGCCGAAGGAAGAAGAAAGCAAGAAAGCAGGATCACCTGGACGAGCTCCATGAGGAAGTGGACGTCCTTGGAGTAGAGCTCCTGGCTCAGGTAGTTCACCGCCTGGTGCATGTCCTCCACCAGCGGGTTCTGCTCGCCGCGCCCGATGTAGTACCGCTCCCGCCGGAGCCTCTCCATGTGCGCCCGTGCAGCCGCCATCGTCGCCGGAGACGACGACGACCAGCTTTTGCGCCGTTACCGGAGCTCGTCGATCGGGCTCCGAAGGGGAGGAAGATGGTTGGGTGGTTTCGGAGGTGGGAAGTGGGAAGTGGAGGAGTGGGCGGCTGTTCCTGGGCTTCCTCGCCGGCTTTAAGGAGTTGGGTGTGCGTCTATTGGGTACCCCTTGCGGTCGCAGAGGACGCTTTATTTTCCCAATGGATCTTTTTTTATGCACTTTTCCTTTCTCTTTCTTTCTTTTTTGGCATTTGAGAGGAGTGTTAGATGATGGTTTTCTGGTTGAAGTGGTTTAGTAATTTCTAAGGCCATTTGCAGGAATTTGACAACATTCATGTAGAATTATATATACTAATTTTCTTATAATTTTTACAAGTAATAGTTTTTGGGTAAAAAGAATGGCGCCACCCAAATCACTACACATCGGTTTGTTGCATGCCTTGCATATATAAGGATCCAATATTTAGTACTCACTCTCTAAACAAATATAAGACATTTTAGGTAACTGTACTAAACAAATATAAGACATTTAAGGTCTCTATTATTTTTGTGTCTCTCAATTCTGCGGTTCACTGGGATCACTGTCTTGTTTGAGTGTAATAAAGCTACTTTTTATTCGTAATTTTAGTTTTTAAACACAAATAATTATCATGGCTAGTAAAATAGTTTACACAATATGATTCTTTTTGCTGATGATTACTAGACAAATTCCTCAGGTCCACCAATTTATTTTAGAATTTTTGGAGTTCCAGAAGTATACGTTTGATACAGATTACTACAGACTGTTCTGTTTTTGACAGATTCTGTTTTTCGTGTGTTGTTTGCTTATTTTGATGAATCTATGGCTAGTAAAATAGTTTAAAAACCATAGAGAAGTTGGAATACAGTAGGTTTAACACCAATATAAATAAAGAATGAGTTCAATACAGTACCTTGAAGTGGTGTTTTGTTTTCTTTCGCTAACGGAGCTTACGAGTTTTTTTTGTTAAGTTTTGTGTTGTGAAGTTTTCAAGTTTTGGGTAAAGATTCGATGGACTATGGAATAAGGAATGGCTAGATCCTAAGCTTGGGGATGCCCAAGTCACCCCAAGGTAATATTAAAGGATAAACAAGAGCCTAAGCTTGGGGATGCCCCGGAAGGCATCCCCTCTTTCGTCTTCGTTCATCGGTAACTTTACTTGGAGCTATATTTTTATTCACCACATGATATGTGTTTTGCTTGGAGCGTCATTTTATTTTGTTAATATTTGCTTGCTGTTGTTTAGATTAATGTTTTGCATCTTTATTTTCAATAAAATTGTCAAGGATAGCCTTTACCATGCTTATTTTGCAAGTATACATGTTGCTGTTTCAAAACAGAAAGTTTACCGCTGTTGCAAAAATTCCCTAGAAAAGTCAGAATGTGATAAAATGATGAAACCTTTTGCATATTAAGCTCTGATAAATTTAATACAGTGGGAATTTTCTTTCATAATTTTTGGAGTTAGGAAAGTATGATGAATCTTGCATTCTTTACAGACTGTACTGTTTTGGCAGATTGTTGTTATGTTTGCATTGTTTGCATATGTTTGCTTGTTTAATGATTCTATTTGAGGATAGGAGTATTAAATATGCAGAGGCATTTAGTATGCAATATTGAATAATAATTTTAGTGATTTGCTACAGTATAGTATGATAAGGTTTTTGCATTGGTTTATACTAACTTATCTCACGAGTTCTTGTTGAGTTTGGTGTGGATGAAGCTTTCAAGATTTAGGAAACCGTGATATGAAAGGAATTAAGGAGACGCAAAAGTTCAAGCTTGGGATGCCCAAGGCACCCCAAGATAATATTTCAAGAAGTCTCAAGCATCTAAGCTTGGGGATGCCCCGGTAGGCATCCCACCTTTCTTCTTCGACAACTATCGGTTAGTATCGGTTGATCCTAAGTTTTTGCTTCTTCACATGATGTGTGCTATCCTTGAAATGTCGTTTTATTTAGCTTTGCTTGCTGTTTGAATAAATTACCAAGATCTGAAATCCTTAAATGTTAGAGAGTCTTCACATAGTTGCATAATTATTCAACTACTCATTGATCTTCACTTATATCTTTCGGAGTAGTTTTGTTATTGCTCTAGTACTTCACTTATATCTTTTAGAGCATGGCGGTGGATTTGTTTTATAGAAAGTATTGATCTCTCATGCTTCACTTAGATTATTTTGAGAGTCTTAAATAGCATGGTAATTTGCTTGAATAATCCTAATACGCTTGGTATTCAAGATTTGTAAAAATTTCTTATGAGTGCGTTGAATACTATGAGAAGTTTGATGCTTGATGATTGTTTTGAGATATGAAGATGGAGATATTAGAGTCATGCTAGTTGAGTAGTTGTGAATTTGAGAGATACTTGTTCTAAAGTTTGTGATTCCCGTAGCATGCACGTATGGTGAACCGTTATGTGATGAAGTCGGAGCATGATTTATTTATTGATTGTCTTCCTTATGAGTGGCGGTCGGGGACGAGCGATGGTCTTTTCCTACCAATCTATCCCCTGGGAGCATGCGCGTAATACTTTGCTTTGATAACTTGTAGATTTTTGCAATAAGTATATGAGTTCTTTATGACGAATGTTGAGTCCATGGATTATACGCACTTTTCTTTCTTCCACCATTGCTAGCCTCTCTAATACCGCGCACTTTTCGCCGGTGTCATACACCCACCATATACCTTCCTCAAAACAGCCACCATACCTACCTATCATGGCATTTCCATAGCCATTCCGAGATATATTGCCATGCAACCTTCCACCATTTTGTTTATTATGACACGCTCCATCATTGTCATATTGCTTAGCATGATCATGTAGTTGACATCGTATTTGTGGCAAAGCCACCGTTCATAATTCTTTCATACATGTCACTCTTGATTCATTGCATATCCCGGTACACCGCCGGAGGCATTCATATAGAGTCATATTTGTTCTAAGTATCGAGTTGTAATTGTTGAGTTGTAAGAAAATAAAAGTGTGATGATCATCATTATTAGAGCATTGTCCCAAGTGAGGAAAGGATGATGGAGACTATGATTCCCCCACAAGTCGGGATGAGACTCTGGACGAAAAAAAAGAGGCCATAAAAAAAAGAGAAAGGCCCAAACAAAAAAAATAAAAAAATGAGAGAAAAAGAGAGAAGGGGCAATGCTACTATCCTTTTACCACACTTGTGCTTCAAAGTAGCACCATGATCTTCACGATAGAGAGTCTCTCATTTTGTCACCTTCATATACTAGTGGGAATCTTTCATTATAGAACTTGGCTTGTATATTCCAATGATGGGCTCCCTCAAAACGCCCTAGGTCTTCGTGAGCAAGCAAGTTGGATGCACACCCACTTAGTTTCTTTTGTTGAGCTTTCATATACTTATAGCTCTAGTGCATCCGTTGCATGGCAATCCCTACTCACTCATATTGATATCTATTGATGGGCATCTCCATAGCCCGTTGATACGCCTAGTTGATGTGAGACTATCTTCTCTTTTTTTGTCTTCTCCACAACCACCATTCTATTCCACCTATAGTGCTATGTCCATGGCTCACGCTCATGTATTGCGTGAAGATTGAAAAAGTTTTGAGAATGTCAAAAGTATGAAACAATTGCTTGGCTTGTCATCGGGGTTGTGCATGATTTAAATACTTTGTGTGGTGAAGATAGTGCATAACCAGACTATATAATTTTGTAGGGATAACTTTATTTGGCCATGTTATTTTGAGAAGACATAATTGCTTTATTAGTATGCTTGAAGTATTATTATTTTTATGTCAATATGAACTTTTGTCTTGAATCTTTCGGATCTGAATATTCATACCACAATTAAGAAGAATTACATTGAAATTATGCCAAGTAGCATTCCACATCAAAAATTATCTTTTTTTTTCATTTACCTACTCGAGGACGAGCAGGAATTAAGCTTGGGGATGCTTGATACGTCTCCAACGTATCTATAATTTTTGATTGCTCCATGCTATATTATCTACTGTTTTGGACAAATTTGGGCTTTATTATCCACTTTTATATTATTTTTGGGACTAACCTATTAACCGGAGGCCCAGCCCAGAATTGCTGTTTTTTGTCTATTTCAGTGTTTCGAAGAAAAGGAATATCAAACGGAGTCCAATTGACCTGAAACTCCACAGAACTTATTTTTGGACCAGAAGAAGCCCACGGAGTACCGGGAGTGCACCAGGGGAGTCCCGGGCTGCCCACGAGGGTGGGGGCGCCCCCCCTGCCTCGTGGACAGCCCGGAGGTCCACCGACGTACTTCTTTCACCCATATATACCCACGTACCCTAAAAACTTCGAAGAACATAATAGATCGGGAGTTCCGCCGCCGCAGCCTCTGTAGCCACCAAAAGTCAATCGGGACCCTGTTCCGGCACCCTGCCGGAGGGGGGAACCCTCACCGGTGGCCATCTTCATCATCCCGGCGCTCTCCATGACGAGGAGGGAGTAGTTCACCCTCGGGGCTGAGGGTATGTACCAGTAGCTATGTGTTTGATCTCTCTCTCTCTCGTGTTCTTGATTTGGCACGATCTTGATGTATCGCGAGCTTTGCTATTATAGTTGGATCTTATGTTTCTTCTCCCCCTCTTCTCTCTTGTAATGGATTGAGTTTTCCCTTTAAAGTTATCTTATCGGATTGAGTCTTTAATGATTTGAGAACACTTGATGTATGTCTTGCCGTGCGTATCTGTGGTGACAATGGGATATCACGTGATTCACTTGATGTATGTTTTGGTGATCAACTTGCGGGTTCCGCCCATGAACTTATGCATAGGGGTTGGCACACGTTTTCGTCGTGATTCTCCGGTAGAAACTTTGGAGCACTTTTTGAGGTTCTATGTGTTGGTTGAATAGATGAATCTGAGATTGTGTGACGCATATCGTATAATCATACCCACGGATACTTGAGGTGACATTAGGGTTTTAGTTGATTTGTGTCTTAAGGTGTTATTCCAGTACGAACTCTAGGGCTGTTTGTGACACTTATAGGAATAGCCCAACGGATTGATTGGAAAGAATAACTTTGAGGTGGTTTTGTACCCTACCATAATCTCTTCGTTTGTTCTCCACTATTAGTGACTTTGGAGTGACTCTTTGTTGCATGTTAAGGGATACTTATATGATCCAATTATGTTATTATTGTTGAGAGAACTTGCACTAGTGAAAGTATGAATCCTAGGCCTTATTTCCTAGCATTGCAATACCGTTTACGCTCACTTTTATCATTAGTTACCTTGTTGTTTTTATATTTTCATATTACAAAAACCTATATCTACCATCCATATTGCACTTGTATCACCATCTCTTCGCCGAACTAGTGCACCTATACAATTTACCATTGTATTGGGTGTGTTGGGGACACAAAAGACTCTTTGTTATTTGGTTGCAGGGTTGTTTGAGAGAGACCATCTTCATCCTACGCCTCCCACGGATTGATAAACCTTAGGTCATCCACTTGAGGGAAATGTGCTACTATCCTACAAACCTCTGCACTTGGAGGCCCAACAACGTCTACAAGAAGAAGGTTGCGTAGTAGACATCAGGGAACTTGTGAGCAACACTCTAATAGTTTAACTATATCCTTTAAAGGTCAGATCAGCACACCATAACAAAATCGAAATGTTTAGACTTCATTAACACATTTTAAAAATTATGTCTCCTTCTCACAATATAGAAAAATATTACGACCGGCATTTGCCATGCTAGCCAACGTCACTCGCAAACGATACTAGTGGCGTGGCTTCCTGAGCTAACGCCACAAATTTGGCCCGGCCCAAAGTAGGGAGAGTGGCGCCCTTAAAATCCCCTCGTTCTTATCCACTCCCTCCACACAAATTCTATGCTTCTCACGCCGCCGCCCTCCCCCATTTCATGTCCCCCTCTCTTTCCCGGCGTCGTCGATCACCCATGGTTCATCGGCTTCTGACCGTCCTGGCCATGCTGTCGCGGCATGAACTTGTGGCCAGTGTGGACAACGCCGGTGTGATGCAGAGCACGGTCGGGATTGCAACATTGCTACAACTACGAGAACATTTTTGATGTTGCAGACAAGCCATTGATGCAAGTCGGAGGTTTAGAATGTCGCCCATGTTTCAAAAACATCATCAGTGTTTGCGGACCAGGGGACGCAGCAGGACGTATGATGGGAGTTGATCAGCAGTGGGGACGCAGTCAGATAAAGTAGTGCCATCCTTAATTTAGCAGCGGGCTTGGGCTTGTTATTTATTTTAGGGTAAGAATTTGCTGGCCCTGAAGGGAAGCCCAGCCGTGGTCGGTTTGGAGCCCATCCAGAAGGTGGTAGAAGCCCAGCCCAAAACGTGACCTACTGTGACAAACACGTATCATCAGGGAAGTGTATTTTTTTTGTAGTGCTTCATGGTTTCTTAAATTCCAGGAGATCCATAACTCCGATTGCGCTGAAATTTTTACACGATTTTTTTCCATAAATTATCTTTCTTGCGCCAGAAGAAGAGCTCCAACCGACGTTCGAGGAGGGCACAAGACACCAAGGCGCGCCTGGGCCCTGGTGGGTTGTGGGCACTGTGGGCCCCCGTTTGCGTTCATTCCACCTCCTAAAAATCACATATATTTCAAAATAATTCTCCGTAAATTTTTATCGCGTTTGGACTTCGTTTGATATGGATTTTCTAGGAAATAAAAACATGCAACAAATAGGAACTGGCATTGGGCACTGGATAAGTAAGTTAGTCCAAATAAATCATATAAAAAGTTGCCAAAAGTATGTAAAAGTTGAATAATATTGGCATGAAACAATCAACAATTATAGATACGACGGAGACGTATCACTAGCTAACTAACCAACCAAGATCACTAGCTAACTAGCTACATAGTACAGGGTCGACCAAGCACGGAGAAAGAGATGTCACTTCTCTTTATATGTAGTAGCTAGCTAACACAATATGAAACCCCTAAACCCTCCAAACCCTAAACCCCCTTAAAAAAGAACCCTTTTGGTCCCGGTTGGTGTTACCAACCGAGACTAAAGGTCCTCCTACGTGAGTGCTGCGCAGCAGCCACGTGGAGCCCCTTTTGTCCCGGTTCGTAGACCAACCGGGACTAAAATATTTGGGCTTTAGTCCCGTTCTTTTTGCCTCTGTTGCTGAACCGAGACTAATGGGCCTCTGGAACCGGGACTAATGGGCCGTTTTCTACTAGTATATCCCTTAAAGGTTAGATCAGCACACCATAAAAAAATCAAAATGTTTATACTTGATTAACATATTTGAAAATTTATGTCTCCCACTCACACTATAGAAAAATATTACCACCGGTAATCCCCGTGCTGGCCCACATCACTCACAAACCGTACTAGTGGCGTGGCTTCCTGAGAGTGGCACCCTTAAAATCCCTTCATTCTTATCCACTCCCTCCACACAAATCCTCCGCTTCTCACACCGCGACCCTCCCTCATTCCATCTTCCCCTTTCCCTCACCCGACGTCGTCGATCACCCATGGTTTGTCGGCTTCTGACCGTCTTGGCCATGCTGCCGCGGCATGAACTTGTGACCAGTGCGGACAACGCCGGTGATGCAGAGCTCGGACGGGATTGTAACATTGCTACAACTACGGGAACATTTTCGATGTTGCATATAAGCCGTTGATGCAAGTCGGCGGTTGGAACGTCGCCCATGTTTCGGAAACATCATCAGTGTTTGCGGACCAGGGGACGCAGCGGGACATATGGTGGGAGTTGATCAGAAGTGGGGACGCAGTCGGATAACGCGCAGCGCCATCCTTAATTTAGCGGTGGGCTTGGGCTTGTTCTTTTTTTAGGGTAAGAATTTGCTGGCCGCGAAGGGAAGCCCAGCCGTGGTTGGTTTGGAGCCCGTCCAGAAGGTGGTAGAAGCCCAGCCCAACAAAGACAGGAGGAGGAGGTTGCCGACGCTCGCACGCCATTGAATCCCCCCGCCGCCGCCGCCGCGGCCCCCCCTCCCCACCCCCACCGGCGGATTTCCTCCATGACTCCGACTGAGGGATCCTCCATGGCCAATCGTACTGCAGTCGGTGACGACCAAGAGGAGAAGATACGGACCTCCCGCCCCATGTCCTGGTTCCCTCCGCACGCCCCCCACGACTGCGGCGATCCTCCCCCAAAGTCGGTCGTCCTCGACACCCTGGTCTACGCCGACGACCGCACCAACGCCTCCACCGCCGAGGGCTTCACCAGCAACGGCGACGCCATCCGCCTCACCTTCTGGCCCGCGCATCCGCCGCTCATCTCCTACTTCACCGTCCACCTACCCACCCTCCTCCAGGACGGATCCGCCACCTCGCTCCTCCTTCTGCCACGCCTTGTCCGCGCCGACGGCGACCTCGCCCTCTTCCGCGTCATCATCGGCTCTTCATACATCGACCGGGACCACAACAACTACATCATCTACCGTGCCGGCGTCAACAAGCTTGAGGTGCTCCCCACCCACCCCACCCGCTTGTTCGCCGACCCGTCAGTTGCCCTCCTGCGCTGCCCCGACGACGGCAGGTTCTTGGTCGCCAATCTCCGTTCAACTTGCGGCCTTGGGCAGTACGCCCTCGACCTGTTTGACTCCCGGTCAGGCACATGGAACACCAGGTCCATGCGTACAGAACCTCCACACGAGGACTGCTACTACCGCACTCCGACCAAGGTGATCGCCCTCGGTGGCGATCGCGGTTCAGTCGGCTGGGTCGACCTATGGAATGGCATCCTCATCGGTGATCTGCTCCCCGGCGGCGACGGCGATGACAACAACGTCCTCCGCTTCATCCGTTTGCCCGTGCTTTTGGCGCCCAACAAGATGGACCCGTTCTTTTTGACCTGTGACCGGGACGTCTCTGTCGGCAGAGACGGCTCCATCAAATACTCAGAGGTGTGGACTCATCCTGTCCCTGGCTCGACCTACATCTCCGAGGACTGGGGTGCTGCCATACTGACATGGCTGGAGTCCAAGAAGAAGTGGCACATCGACCTCAAGCTCAAAGCCTCTGACATCATCGTGGACGAGACTCACTCTCAGTTGCTTCCTCAGCATGATGTCAAGGCCACAACGAAGAATGCAACCTTGAGCAGACTTCACACAGGGCATCCTACTCTCAGCTTGCATGATGATGATGTTGTTTACATCATGGCCAAGGTTTACCACATGGACTACGACTTGTGGATGCTTGCTGTTGACATGAGGAACAAGACTCTAAAAGGAGTGGCTGCTCTCACCAGTAAAAGAAGCTTGGGTTTTAGATTCATGTACCTGCAAAGTGACCTCTCCAACCATCTGGTGGCCACAAGCGAAAACACCGAGGTCTTCAACCTTCCGCCCAAAAGCAAAAGGTCCTCACGCAAGTCCTACTACATATATTTCCGTCTATCTAGTATTTCTGAAATAGTATTGCACTTGGTCGACATTACGGGACTAAAGCAGGCAGTAGTTCACTAACCCTGGATAGCGGGGGCAACCTGCCATTGGATCGAGTAGATTAGTAGTAACTATTTGGTCACAGTAAGGTTTATGTCCTTCATTGCAAGGTATGTCTTTGTTTTGGCCCCTCAAGTATAGTTGCGTAAACCTGTGGTATTTGCAAATATGGCAGGGAAACGGGGGGTGGTTCTAGGTCTCGTCAAAATAAAATGAAGCAGGAATTTGAAGGTGGAAACACAAATGGTAACCCAATAAGTGTTTTAATCAGAGTGATGTCGTCCTTTGGACCTGCTATTTCCTTGCCAATATACATGTGACATCTTATCAACTAGTGTAAGCAGGTTATCACCTGAGGTTGTCTTTTTACGCTAAAAGATTTGCACCTTCTTTATCTCTTCACAGAAAGAAGAATCCTTCTAAAACTGCCAAGCAACAACCTGGGAAGACTCTTGCTAACAGCTGTCGTGTGGAACAAGAAGAACAGGAGCTGAGGATACTCGAGCCTCGAGTTATTACTATTCAGCCCCCCTCTGTACCTAAGGAGGACTCTGTTGGCATATTACCTCCAGGACAGGGGTCTGATGTGCCAGAAGGCATTGGTGCTGCTTCCGCAAATGTGAGTGCACCAAGATCATTTACCCTGGAGGTCAAGAATGACGGTGCTGGAGATGCCAACGAGCAAACTAAGGAGACAAGTGCAAGCAATGCCACTGGCCTAGCATCTCTAGGACCATTATCCCCATCTGATGAAGGCGCGGTCTTGAATAATGACTTGATAGAGAAAACCGATGAACATTCATTTGAACACAACCAAAGTAAGTTATGAAAGATGTCATTTACCTCTTTTTATCTGTACTTTCATTTGTGCCTATGTGAAGATCTGTTATGCTAGGACATGTTGGAGTTACTATTTCTGTATGACCCTGAGCTGTTTTTATTTTTTGATGCATGTTTATTGCCTATTATCAGCTCACCCACTGGCAAACAAGCATGCCTTACCTACCAAACACAAGGTTCAGTGTGATGTGGTACATCAAACCTTGATTTTTGTGCCTCTTTTCTGAATTCTTTTTACCTTGGGTCTCCCGGACTGTAGAGCTTATGCATACCTCTTTTTGTATTTCATGTTGCATGCTCTCTCCTTGTCTAACTGACCAGAATTCCCTGTCTTTCTAGTCACTTTCTCTTTTGTTAATTATATAGATCGTCTTTCTCAATTTTAATGATTTCATCCTTCTAGATGCAGATTCAAATGGTGATATGTCTACTACAGCGTATCAGTTGGAAGACTTGACCATACATGAGGAAAACAGACCAAAACCATCTGATGATAACCCAGCTGTAATAATCCCAGGCCACCTTCAGGTTTCCAATGCTGATTTTGCGCACTTGACATTCGGTAGTTTTGTGTCTGGGACACTCAATGCATCATGCTCCATGATGCCTGCCAATGCACCAGCAATGCCGCCTTTCCGTGAGTTGGATCCAGCATTCTCACTGCTGCTTACTAACCCTCCATTGGCTACAATGGTTCATGGTACACCACAATTGTCCGTGAACAATGCAACTGTTTCTTCACAGCCACAAGAGGTATGAACACTTCACTGAATCATGGACTAGACGACAACTCTTTTGAGAGTAGCCATGTGTTACAAATTCTATATGTACGAATTCTGGTAAAAGGGTAAAATATATTTGTTTGGTGAGGAACATGGGTTAGTTGTATACAGTTTTACTTGCTGCACTCTAAAATGTGTCTGGAAGTTGCAGCCTGCAACCAGGATAAGTCTTGCTTACTGCTCTTAGTGCAGCTATGCTGCATGTTAATTGTTAACTATGCCCAGAGTGTTAGCAATCAATTTTTTGGTCATGTTTGGTCAAATCCTGTTGTAGTTACATCTGCCTCGTGCTTTATTTTGTTCAGTTCTGTGTCTTGTGGCTAGCAACACTTACATTTGTGCCTAATTCTGCGTGGGCATTTTTGCTCTAGAGAGCTAAATTGTAGCTGTATTACTCATTAGGATTTTATTATGCTGTTATTTTTGTTACTGAAAAAGCTGCAATTCTGCTGTTCTCTTGTTACGTTAGATGTTCAGTTTTCTTAGTTATTTCTGCAGCACCATTCTAATATGGTTTGTTCTTGTAGAATGTTAATCAAGGTGGTTTATCCAACCCACAGTTGACCCACTCTCAGGGAAGCACCGACATTGCCCCAGGTCCTCCTCTGCCTCACCATCTTGCTGCCCTTCATCCTTATGCTCAAGGAGGGCTTCCCCTTGGATATGAAAACATGACCGGATACCCATCTTTGCCGCAAAGCTATGCGTATCTCCCGCCTGCTGCCTATCAGCAAGCATACATGAACAGTGGTCTATTCCACCAAGGCGCAGCTGCAGCTCCCAACTCGGGCATAAAATACCCAATGCCACAATACAGGAGCAATGTTCCTCTTGGGAGCCTTCCACAGCCAGCCTCGATGCTCTCCAACTACGTTGGAGGTTTCGGAACTGCAAATGGCATGCCTCAAAACTTTGCCCTGAACCAAAGCAATCCGTCGGCAACCACAGCTCCTGGGTTTGATGGAGCAATGCCCTCCCAATACAAGGATGGAAACCCCTACATGTCTCTACAGCAGGTAAGAGATTCACGCAAGAGTGGGGGAACTAGATTTATATTAGGAAAATTGCTAACCTCCATGTTTGTCTGTGCAGGGCGAGAACCCTGCAATGTGGATGCATGGAGCTGGTTCGCGAGGAATGCCGCCTCTTGCTGCCAACCCCTTGTATGGCTATCAAGGGCAGCAGGGCTACCAGGGGCAGCAGGGCCACCAGGGCGGCCTTAGGCAGGGGCAGATGCCGTCGCAGTACGGCACAACGCTCGGGCAGTCGCAGCCAGGCCTAGGACCCGAACACTGAAACCCCCGCGACGGAAACTTGAGTGCTGCCGCCGCCGCCCGGGCTAACCAAATGTGCCTGAATGGCTACTGATTCAGCCCCCCCTTGTCAGTTGTCCTGAATAGAGATATAGAGTTGGTAGCTACTGTGAAATTTTGAAGAGAGGCCCGTGAGATGTGTTCCAGCATGTTCAACCTGTAGTTTCTCCTAGGGACCTCGGCTGCAGCTCAACTTGTTTATTTTCAGATTAGATAGAAAAGAACGGTTTATTGTCTGTCTGTCTGTTTGTTCTTCTTTCTTTTTTCTGTTGTTTATTATATATATTGTGTAACAAAGTAGCACCATTAACTTTTGAGGAGGCGGAACATCAGCTCCTGTTTTCTGCTCGAAGTTGGCAAAAAAGTTTACAAAGTGAATAGTAGTAGTGATGGCTATAAATGGATAAAATGTTTGCGCAATGTTCCAATTCTGTCGGCTATGGTAACTGATTAGGCGTCAAGGGAGCATTTGCTGCATGGTTCTAAGGTTGATGAAAATGAGATATTTAAGTATAAATGCATGAATAATTTAAACAGTACTCTGTCTCTTCCTTCACCGACCAAATGTAATTTGCTTTGTTGCCTCCCGTGTTTTGCAGTTTATCACTACCAAGTACTCCTTCCGTTCGGAATTACTTGTCATAAAAATGGATATATCTACAACTAAAAATACATCTAGATACATTCATTTGTTGGACGAGTAATTCTGAACGGAGGGGAGGGAGTACTTGTGACAATGTAAAGTGGGTGATTTGCATGTTACATATTTATCCTGTCATTTGATTTATCTTCTACTCTATGATGTTTGATCTCTTTGCTTCTAGCTGTCGAGATGTCTTCTTATGCCTCTTGTGTAAAACTGCGTGGTCACAATATTTAGGTTGATCCTACACGTGAACGTATTCATGTTGAGTGACATAGTCCGGAACGGAAGGCATCTTCTTATACTCCCTCCATTCTTAAATATTTGTCTTTAGAGATTTCAACAAGTGACTACATACGAAGTAAAATGAGTGAATCTACACTTTAAAACATGTCTACATACATCTGTATATTGTAGACCATTTGAAATATCTCGAAAGACAAATATTTGAGAATGGAGAGTAGTAAATTGAAAAATTCAAACTTTTTGATCTGAAGAATGCATCTGTTTTATCTGAAGAATTCAGAGATTTCCGAACTAGGATGACTTGTAGAAACCTATTTGTTTTCCGAAGAGTGGTCATGTTCTCCATGACAGGGATAATCTATTTGTTTGAAATAGAAATCGAGAGAGATGTAATTAATATATACCCTCTGTTCCTAAATTTCTGTCTTTTTTTTTTCAAATTGTATTTTTTTATAATTTGCAAACAGTTCAAAAAATCACCAACATTTTTTGAATCCGCAAATTTCTTATGATTTCTCGAATATTTTCTGAATTCACAGACATTTTCTGATTTCTTAATTTTTTTTCTAAAAACTTGCAATTTTTAAATTTTAAAAATCCCGAATTAATTTAAAGAAGGAAAAAATAAAAACAGAATGAGAAAAGAAAAGAAAAAAATTAAAAAAAAGGGATGTCAAGGCCAGCCCATGAACGCGTACGCGCGTGAGAAAAGGAAGGAAAAAATCGTGAAAAGAGGGTATTGAACCATGGTCTCTAGGCTAACATAGCAAAACGCCAACCACTAGAGCACTTGTGTGTCTTTGGTTTGTCAGGGAATTGCCTCTATAAAATAGTGACTTTTGAAAATATAATCGAATCGTTTTCTTTACTTATGGATGGCATAGTGGGTAATTTATATCAACTTTGAGGGTATTTGATAGAGGCAAGGTGTCCCGATCTTTTGATGAGATGATAACTATCGATTTGGTGGAGATGACTTTGATGATCCGACTACAAACGTGCACGACGTTGCGCCTTAGCAATCGCTAAACCAACTCCGAGAGGTTATTGACCACGCCGGAGCACGATCAACCTGACCACGAAGGTCTATTCCTGCAAGCAATCGAAGAACAAGCAAGAATATGATAAAGCAATCTGAATATTGCGAATATATATGAAGTATTGATAAAGGTGGGGATCTGGAAGCGGTCTTGGTCTGGTCGTTGGACAGAAACGAAGTACACGAAGTTGCAATGGCTAACTTTTTAACTAAACAAATTCCAAGGAAAAAGCTACTAGATGGATCTACTTATATAGGAGTAAGGGGTGGCAGCCAAGGAGGTGGGAGGACGTCCCAAGGCATCCTAAAACCAACCCTAGGTCGTACAAGGCTCATGGGCCCAAGTGGAGGTGATGCAACACCTTTGGACTTGTAATTTGACTCGGATTCTACTGCAACATCACATTGTTTCGTCCATAACTCAACGCTCCGGACGAATTTGAAGGTGATTCCAATTGTGTTGGTGAAAGAACATGCGGTGCCCCCATGTTTGGTTTTGGTAATTGATGACAATCTCTATGGACTAATGGTTGCCTTGAGTTATATTTGAAGGATTTGTCCATAGGCATTTCTTGAAGTCCATGTGTTGGTTTCAAGGAGTTTATGTGGTGACCAAGGTGTTATTAAGGAATTATCCAAAGATTGGTCATGTGAGAGTAGAGCTTATTGCAAGCATGTCTTGAAGAAGAAGATTGTGTGATCATTCATGTTTACCTTCAAGACATCATCCGAATGAAGAGAGTTGGAAAGAGTCAAGGTTGATCAAGACTAAGTCAAGAGTGAATCAAGTTGATCAACACACAAAGCGCACAAGATGTACCGAGAGGGATCAAGCGATCCCATTGTGTGGTAAGCATTGTCAATTACGCTTTGTGTACTAACCCATGATCTTCGTGAGAGTTCTTTGTGGTGTTAGGTTGCGGTGTGCAAGTTCAAGTGAAGCATCATGAAGAGATCAAATGCTTGAAGCTTGCCGTCCATTGTGGCGACAATGGACTTGTGAAGATGTTGTGGTGTGCAAGTTCAAGTGAAGCATCATGAAGAGATCAAATGCTTGAAGCTTGCCGTCCATTATGGTGACAATGGACTGGTGAAGATGTGCGGAAGAGTGGCTCACCCATAGTGGAGTATGGGGGAGCAATCAACTAGTCTTCATCGAGCCAACACAACCAAGAAAGGTGGTCCAACTTGAGGGAGTCAAGATCGTCATCATCTAGCTCAAGTGGACCATGTGCAAGGCAAAGGTTTGCTCTTGATAGGTTTTCTATTTTACCGGTCTCATGATGGTAGTTGGGAGACCGGGTTATAGGATCGATTACCGTACTATCAAGGGGGGCTCTCGATGAGTAGCTTGATCGTATCGTTCATAGAGATCTCAAACCATTGCATCCTTGCATCATCTTTGTTGGTTCTTGTTTGGTTCTTCTCTTTGTGAGTTTTGGAGCTTATGGTCATCTTGATGACAAGCTCGAGTTCATCGAAAACGGAGTTCACTCGCATCTTCTATGATGTTTTTGATGTTGGAGGTTATGCCGGTTCTTCTCGGTTGGAGGTTTCACTCCTCTATTTTTTGGCATACCTCCCCTGCCTCTTCTTACTATAACCACTCGCTTTTTTGATGCTACTCGTCTTTCTCAATCCAACAAGCTTGAGTTTGCTCAATTCGGAGCTCATATGCAGAAGTTATGGCAGTTTTGGTTTCCTAGCGGTAGTACCGCGGCCAGAGCGGCAGTACGGCTACGGTTCCGCGCTGGTACCGCCTCGATTTTGGGTCTTTCATTTTTCGTGTCGAGTTTTGCAGTAGTTGCACGGCAGTAAGGCACGGCAGTCCCTCCTATAAGCGGTAGTACCGCCCCGATGGGCGGTAGTACCGCCTGTAAGCGGTAGTACCGCTCCGGTCGGGCGGTAGTACCGCTACTGCATTTTTGGTCCCGTGTTCTGCTCCTCCAGCGGTAGTACCGCTGGGGTGCGCGGTAGTACCGCTTATAAGCGGTACTACCGCCCCAAGGTTCATGTTTGGTTGCTCCTTTTTCCCTGCTTCTTCCGCCAGAGCGGTAGTACCACTCGTGGAGCGGTAGTACCGCTCGTGGAGCGGTAGTACCGCTCGTGTGCGGGCTGAGCACATAACGGTTGGATTTTTCCCCTTCTATAAAAGGGGGTCTTCTTCCCCAATGAACCTTATCTCTTGAGCTCGTGTTCTTCCCCCATTGTTGACCTTCTTCGAGCTTGCTAACTCTCAATCCCTCCATGGATTCTTGCTAGTTTTTGAGGGAAAAGAGAGAGGAGATCTAGATCCACATTTCCACCAATCACTTTCTCCTCTATGTGAGGGGAACCCCTTGGATCTAGATCTTGGTGTTCTCCTTCTTGTTCTTCCTCTCATTTTTCTCCCTAGCATTAGTTGCTTTGGTGGGATTTGAGAGAGAAGGACTTGGGCACTCCGTGTGCCCTTGCCATTGCATTTGGTGCATCGGTTTGAGTTCTCCACGGTGATACGTGGAAGTTACAAGTTGAGAAGCTTATTACTCTTGGGTGCTTGGTGCCCTTGAGCTTGTTCCTCTTGGGTGCTTGGGCGCCCTAGACGGTTGGTGGTGTTCGGAGCTCAATCATTGTGGTGTAAAGCTCCGGGCAAGCATCGGGGTCTCCAATTAGGTTGTGGAGATCGCCCCGAGCAATTTGACGGGTTCCGGTGACCGCCCCCAAGGGTTGCCAAAGTGTACGGGTTCGGTGACCGCCCCCAAGGGTTGCCATTTGTACGGGTTCGGTGACCGCCCTCAAGGGTCCCTTAGTGGAATCACGGCATCTTGCATTGTGCGAGGGCGTGAGGAGATTACGGTGGCCCTAGTGGCTTCTTGGGGAGCATTGTGCCTCCACACCGCTCCAAACGGAGATTAGCATCCGCAAGGGTGTGAACTTCGGGATACATCATCGTCTCCGCGTGTCTCGGTTATCTCTTACCCGAACCCTTTACTTATGCACTTTACTTTGTGATAGCCATATTGTTTCTTGTCATATATCTTGCTATCACTTAGTTGTTTATCTTGCTTAGCATAAGTTGTTGGTGCACATAGGTGAGCCTAGTTGTTGTAGGTTTTGTGCTTGTCAAATTAACCGCTAGGTTTATTCTGCATTTGTTCAAGCCTAAACCGTAATTATTGTAAAGCGCCTATTCACCCCCCCTCTAGGCGACATCCACGATCTTTCTGTTGGAAATTGCATGAAATCTACTTTCCAACAAAAAAAGAATCACCCAATTTGGAGTCCGTATGAAAGAGTTATTGGCGTTTTGAGTCAGGTATGTCTGTGCAGTCCGAATCTGAATCCAGAACGTGAGAGACTTGGACTCTATCTTCTCTTGGTTCAAAAGTGACATGAGAGGACTTTTTGAACATCACATAAACTTCTCTTTTTCCCTTATCTTCATATGTGGATTGCACAAATGTCCCATACACCTGCAATTAGACATGGCACAAAAGTCTGTGAAGTATTTTTGTCCTGGATGACATAAATAAACTATTGCATAGTTTGCATTAGAAATCACCTCACAAATATACATGTATGCAATATTTTTGGTCGTATCTAAGGTAGTCATGTCCTCATCATCCTCCCCTTCTTGAAAAAAAGCCGTCCTCGGCGTTGCTTAATCTGAAATGTAGCTAACAAAAGAGACAAGATGTACATGTTGTATATGTATACGACATTCATTTTTTACTTCACTTAATTTTTGCACATATGACACATGTATACATGAGTATCTTTCATAGTTCATAAAATGTAAAGCCAAAATATTATCACAACTATTAGAAGGCATGAAAATATTGCAACTCAATTTGCACATATAAGTGAAGCTCTTATTCATATCAAAGGATTGACAATGTTCATCATTAAACCATCCCAACATTGGTGAATAAACCTTACTTTCATCAAATTAAATGCTACAACATGCTTAAATAAGCAAACATGCAGTAAGTCATTGGACACAGAATCATCACCAAGATTAGAGGTCATATCAAAATGATTAAAAATTGGTTCTTTTGCATCAACAGTTAATTCAATGGGTGCACTCAAAATTGTTGGTATTTCAGTTGTTTGATCACATGACACATTCATGACAGTAACAAGATTCTCTAAAATAGGTGGTGTGCTCAAATCAACAGGTAACTCAACACTATGCATTCAAGTTAACTAGGCATGCATCATTCTCATGTGAAGTTATAACATCAATACCTTTACTGTTACCTTGTCGCAAAGACGTAGATGATGTAGGTACGGACGTTGACAATGTACCATACTCTTGAGATGATGTCGCACTCACAATACGAGGTGGGGCTGCTCTAGTAGGTGCAACGGTGGAGGAACCAACCAGCGGTGGTGAGCATGAACTGGAATAGTAGTTGTTGTAGTCACCCAATGCATCCTCCTGTATCTGTTTCTCAAAGGTACAAGCGCGAACATACATACCAGTAATGCAACGAGGAATATACTGAAATCTTGCACGGATATCATGGTTCAAACCACCAACAAATCTATTCATTGTATCATCCTCAGATTCTTCTATGTCACAATGATGCATATAAGATTTAAACTCTTGGTAGTAAGCATGAACAGTGTTACTGCCTTGTTTTATTTGTTCCAATTTGCGAAGCAATTCATGACGATGGTAAGGAGGAAAAATTGTTGTCTCATTACAACTTTCAAAACTTTCCAAGTTGTGGGTTGGTTATCAATGTTTTTCTTACAATGTACACTCCACCAAACAGAAGCAAAACCAGTAAATGCTCTAGTGGTAGCTCGTACTCTCTCAAGTTCAGAAAAATTATGGTGACTAAAAACTTGTTCTACTTCAAGCTCCCAAGCTAGATAAATAGCAGGATTAAATCTACCCTCAAATGATGGTAAAGAGATAACCTGACCATATGCTTGTGTGTGTTGTCCCACCTCTCGTGATGGTGAAGATGTATCCGTCGTCCAAGAATTTCTATCTTCGGACCCTGTCATGATTAGTAGAAACAAGAAACAAAATTCAAGAATAATGTTTCTATGAACTACTAGGGTGTGGTAGTAAAGCGCCCACAGTAAAGAAAATATCAATATCTTACAAGTTATTACCAAGCAGCAGGTGGTGGCAGGCAACCAGCGGTGTCAAATAACTCCAAAGATTGAGTAAAGCGATTGCCAGGGGAACGTATGTATACATGGTGTAGAAATATGTGGATCCTGTAAGGCTTAAATATATGGTAGCAAAAGATTAGCAATAATCAATTTAGAGATGCAATGTTGAATAAACGCTCAACGACGTTACTGTGCTGGTCCTAGGCTAGATCGGACAAGAGACACGAGCCTAGAACACTAATGAGGTCATGCCGTAGCACAACTAGCATCAATAAAGAACATGAAGTAGCTCTGAACAGCAAGATATAAGTGAAGATCACAATAGCAGTAAAGATAATGATGTGAAACAACAGCCAAGCAGGATATATCAACAACTTTCTCTCCAACTTTCTCTGAAAAAGTTTGTGCCAATTTTCTAATAATTTTTCTCAAGAATGGCACCGACTCAAGCTTTCAAGCGCAGAAAGAATCACTCAATTTCAAGTTGATATGAGGAGTAAGAAAATTCTAAAACTGGCCTGAAAAACTGGAATAAGTTGTGTTCGCGAACTTCGGAGGGCAAAAAGACCTATTTAGAAGCAGATTTTGAGGTGCCAAATATTGAACTAGCTTTTACAACTATTTAGATGCGGCTCGTCGTTAGCTTTCATTTGAGTACTCGCGGAAGTCAAAACAGACTTCACATGAGGAAGTTATGCCTGTTTTACTGAACAGTGCACAAAACAGATTCCAATCCGAATTCAACTACGAGATTGAGTCTAGATAGATCCGAATTTTGTTTTTTTCTCTTCTCTTTTTTTCCTCACACTTTTTTCTTTTTCTTTCTCTCTCTTTTTTTACTTTTTTTCTTTGTCTTTTTTTTCTCTCCCTCTTTCCAAAACAAACTAGATAAGATGCAGATTGGATCAAGCGAGGATGTGAACAACCTCCACTATGATTGTGACAATGAACGATGGGTAGCATGTGGTGGAAATTGATGGATGGGGTATTGGACAGCGGAAGGGCTAATGATGCAGCGGCGACGTGACTAATGTGAACAGAACTCGAAACTCTAAACGAACTAGACACTAAGACCAGCAACTCGACACGACGATGCAACCGATAATTCAATAATGCAAACAATGAAAAGAAAATTGCAAAGGCTCAGATTGGCTAGGAAAAAGATGAATATATCTAACTTTTTTTGTGTGGCTTTTTCTTTGGACAATAGGTAAGAAAATAAATCTAATCTAGGGATAACTGAAAACTCTCACCGAGCAACCTGAAAACTGATACCACTTGATAGAGGCGAGGTGTCCCGATATTTCGATGAGATGATAACTATCGATTTGGTGGAGATGACTTTGACGATCCAACTACAAAAGTGCACGACGTTGCGCCTTAGCAATCGCTAAACCAACTCCGAGAGGTTATTGACCATGCCGGAGCATGATCAACCTGACCATGAAGGTCTATTCCTGCAAGCAATCGAAGAACAAGCAAGAATATGATAAAGCAATCTGAATATTGCGAATATATATGAAGTATTGATAAAGGTGGGGATCCAGAAGCGGTCTTGGTTTGGTCGTTGGACATAAACGAAGTACACGAAGTTGCAATGGCTAACTTTTAACTAAACAAATCTTAAGGAAAAAGCTACTAGATGGAGGTGATGCAACACCTTTGGACTTGTAGTTTGACTCGGATTCTGCTGTAACGTCAAATTGTTTCGTCCATAACTCAATGCTCTGAACGAATTTGAAGGTGATTCCAATTGTGTTGGAAAGTGCACGGAATCTACTTTCCAACAAAAAAAATCACCCAATTCGGAGTCCGTATGAAAGAGTTATTGACGTTTTGAGTTAGGTATGTCTGTGCAGTCCGAATCTGAATCCAGAACATGAGAGACTTGGACTCTATCTTCTCTTGGCTCAAAAGAGACGTGAGAGGACTTTTTGAACAACACATAAACTTCTCTTTTTCCCTTATCTTCATATGTGGATTGCACAAATGTCCCATACACCTGCAATTAGACATGGCACAAAAGTCTGTGAAGTATTTTTGTCCTGGATGACATAAATAAATTATTGCATAGTTTGCATTAGAAATCACCTCACAAATATACATGTATGCAATATTTTTGGTCGTATCCAAGGCACATAGTCATGTCCTCATCAGTATTTGTTTTGACGGACAAAAAGAAGCATTGTTTGCTTTATTATTAGGGAGAGATATACCCCTGTTCCTAAATTTCTGTCTTTTAGAGATTTCAACACGGAGTACGTACAAAGCAAAATAAAATAGTGACTTAAAAATAGGGTCATGAGGGCTTTCAACCAGGCTTTGTTGGCCAAACAAGCCTGGCGATTACTGGACACGCTAGGAAGTCTATGTGCACAGTTACTGAAGGCTAAATATTATCCTTCAAGTCATATTCTGGACACTGTTTTTTTAGGCAATGGCTCCGCGGTGTGGAAAGGTATATTGCATGGTCTCGGGCTATTGAAGAAGGGCGTTATTTGGCGGGTGGGGAACGGATCCGCAATCCGTACGTGGCGGGATCCCTGGATACCTCGCCCCTTTTCATTTCGGCCAATCACTCCTAAAGGCACTTGTCGTCTTAACCGCGTGTCTGATCTCATCGATGCCAATGGTGCATGGAGAGTTGACCGCCTGAGCCAATTCTTTTGACCGATGGATGTTGACCATATTCTGAAAATCAGAACATCCCCTCATCAGCGTACTGATTTTCTCTCGTGGTTCCCGGAGAAGAGTGGCGTTTTCATAGTGAAAAGTGCATATAAGCTAGCCATGCATGATCATAATATTAACTTCGCAGTTGGTGCTTCAATTACTAACTCAGATGGCGCTCGGACCCTTTGGAACTGTGTGTGGAACTCTGGCGTACCTCAGAAAATGAAGATCACATCATCGAAGGCTGTGACAGGAACCTTACCCACGCAGCAATGCAAAAGATACATGCATTTATCTACTCGCTCGACTTGCCCTTTATGCGGTGTGGAAGAAGAAGGTACATTCCGTGCGCTGACTTCCTGTATGCATGCACGAAGTCTCTGGGTGCATATGCAGAAGAGATGGCCGATTCCAGGTGATGACCTGCTGATTGACAACAGAAAGGAATGGTTTATGCACTTGCTATATGGGTGTTCCGAAGATGTTCGAGACATGTTAATAATGATGATATGGCAGATTTGGCAATTACGAACGACATAACACATGGTAAGGATCCACCCCCTATCCTTACTACAGTGGAAGTTTTGGATAGCTACTTCAAATCCATCAAGCTAGCTGGGAAGTTTTCATCAGAGGAAATCTTGAAAGGGAAAATGACCTCCACGCCAACCGCTGTTCCTCTACAGAGGGAGGCGAGCCCTCCTATTCCCTGGCCGGCCCGAAGCCAGGCAATGTCGCCCTGCCCGTTGGTGGCTCTTTCTTGGGTGCTGACGGATCGGTGCTCTGGGACAGCGATGGTTTGATTGTCTTTGCGGCATATTGTTTTATTTTTCACTGCAGTGACCCATTGAAAGCGGAACTACATGTGATCATGCAAGGAATGGCTTTGGCTATCCAACACTCCAACCGTCCAGTGGTCTTGCAGTCGGATTCTTCTGAAGCTCTGTCCAGTTTGTCCAATGATGCTCTGGTTCACTCGGCGTATGGCCAGTTAGTCTTAGAAATTAAGGAGTTGATGAGTGAGGGAGTTTTTACCTCAGAAATTTAGTCGTAGTCAAAATAGAGTTGCCGATCGGTTGGCCACCTATAGCCAGTCCGAACGTGCTACAACCGTTTGGCGGGGCTCGATTCCATGTTGTATCAAGGACATGTGGCCTCTTGACTCTAACTCTATGAACTTGCAATAAAACTCCCTTCACCCCGCAAAAAAATAAAAGGGGGGGGGTATATATTCTTCACCCCGGTCGAATGATCGAGCGAGAGAATTGGGTTGTCACGAATCGCACCCCACCCCATCGATGGATGCTGTGCCGTAAGATTTGTCCTTCCCGAAGTAAATTTACTGGTCCTGGCACCTGAATAAGTTATTCATACGGTTTGTTCGTACAGTACTACAGTAACCATCGGTGGGTACAAGCCGCCAAATTACGTTGTAAAATCACCTAGGTATCGAGGTAATTTTATTTGCTAACCGTTTAGGAAATAATCTCTTCTCGACGGCAAAGAGCACGAGGTGAAAGGTGGCGTGGGTGACGGGGGCCTTTGCTTGGCGGCAAGTCATCGGCGGTGCTGGACGTTAGTCGGGCGGTGAGTGGTTTCGGAGGTGAGCGACCAGAGACTCCGGCGCTGAGCGCGCAGCAGCTGTGGCCTGTGGGGTTCTGCGGCCTGCATTGCGGCCTCGGTGTGGGGTTCTTCACACCTAGAGTTGTAGATCAGAAGTGTTGATCCGGTTCTAAGACAGTCCGTAGAAATTATTATTTGTCAAATGATTGAATCTAGCGCCTGCTGGGATAAGTTAGCAATCCGACCGTGATGAAAGTCTACTTTTCATCCCCCAACTCTTCAGGAAGTCTAGATTTTATCCCTCAACTCATAAACCAGTCAACTTGCACCCCCAATTCTTAAAACCAGACAAGTTTAGTCCCCTGTCTTGGCTGAACCGGTATCGCTGCTGACTCAGAGCGTTGTTAACCGGTCTTCATCCACGTGGCGGTATTTCTCTCCCCTTTCTTCTTCCTTCTCACATTAGCTGACTGAGGCATTTCATGAAAGAAGTGGCATGCACTGCCGCATGTCATCCATGGCCGAGCAGCGAGCAGTGGCATCTTCTCCTGCCGGTGCTCCCATGCCTCACAATCTCCCACAAGTGCGTCTTCGATGGCTTCCCCAACGGTGCACACCCAGGCCTCGTCGTCCGCACACGCGCCCACGTACCCGAGGAGGAGCGCCATGCCTAGAGCTCCACGTCGTATTCGTACACCCACCGGCCAGAGGAGATGGCGCACTCGTCCACATCCTGAGCTCAACCATAGATGCTTCGACGGCGGTGCCGGTCTCCTGGTCATCGTTACCAATACGGTGGGTGGCAGGAGGCGGAGTTACGGTCAGCAGTTCAGCGGCTTCACTGCCACTTCCCTTGGTCGTGACCGTGACGGCGGTATGATGAACAACACGAGCATCACCAGCACGAACGAACTGAAGCTTTGGCTTCAAAAGCTCATGCTAACAGACTGACAGTAACTGTGCCCCATGATACGTCTCCAACGTATCTATAATTTTGATTGTTCCATGCTATTATATTATCTGTTTTGGAATTTTTATATGCATTAATATGCTATTTTATATTATTTTTGGGACTAACTTATTAACCTAGAGCCCAGTGCCAGTTTTTGGTTTTTTTCCTTGTTTTTGAGTTTCGCAGAAAAGGAATATCAAACGGAGTCCAAACGGAATGAAACTTTACAATGATTTTTCTTGGACCAGAAGACACCCAGGGGACTTGGAGTCCAAGTTAGCAGAGCCGCGAGGTGGCCACAAGGGTGGAGGGTGCGCCCAGGGGGGTAGGGCGTGCCCCCTACCTTGTGGGCCCCTCGCAGCCCCCCTGACCTACTTCTTCCGCCTATATATTCTCAAATATTCCAAAAACCCTAGAGGGGGCATCAAAACCACTTTTCCACCGCCGCAACCTTCTGTATCCGTGAGATCCCATCTGGAGGCCTTTTCTGGTACTCTGCTGGAGGGGGATTCAACCACGGAGGGCTTCTACAGCAACACCATTGCCCTTCCGATGAAGCGTGAGTAGTTTACCACAGACCTACGGGTCCATAGCTAGTAGCTAGATGGCTTCTTCTCTCTCTTTGATTCTCAATACCATGTTCTCCTTGATGTTCTTGCAGATCTATCCGATGTAATCTTCTTTTGCGGTGTGTTTGTCGAGATCCGATGAATTGTGGATTTATGATCAGCTTATCTATGAATATTATTTGAATCTTCTCTGAATTCTTATATGCATGATACCTTAGTAATTCTCTTCGAACTATCGGTTTGGTTGGCCAACTAGATTGGTTTTTCTTGCAATGGTAGAAGTGCTTTGATTTGGGTTCAATCTTGTGGTGTCCTCACCAAGTGACAAAGTAGGGGTAGCGAGACACGTATTGTATTGTATTGTATTGTTGCCATCGAGGATAAAAAGATGGGGTTTTCATCATATTGCTTGAGTTAATTCCTCTATATCATGTCATCTTACTTAGGGCGTTACTCTGTTCTTCATGAACTTAATACATGATACGTCCATTTTGCATCATGCTTTTATATCGATATTTATTGCATTATGGGCTGTTATTACACGTTATATCACAATACTTATGCCTTTTCTCTCTTATTTTATAAGGTTTACATGAAGAGGGAGAATGCCGGCAGCTGAAATTCTGGACTGGAGAAGGAGCAAATATTAGAGACCTATTTTGCACAAATCCAAAAGTTCTGAAACTTCACGGAGATCAGTTTTGGAATATATAAAAAATATTGGGCGAAGAAAGCACCACAGGGGAGCCACCAGTCAGCCACGAGGGTGGAGGGCGCGCCCCCCTACCTCGTGGGCCCCCTGGCAGGCCTCCAATTCCCATCTTTTGCTATATGGTGTCTTTTGCCCTGGAAAAAATCAGAGAGATGTTTTCGGGACGAAGCGCCACCGTCTCGAGGCGGAACCTGGGCAGGACCAATCTAGGGCTCCGGCGGAGCTGTTCTGCCGGGGAAATATCCCTCCAGGAGGGGAAAATCACCGCCATCATCATAACCATCGATCGTCTCGTCGAGAGGGGGTCAATCTCCATCAACATCTTCACCAGCACCATCTCCTCTCAAACCCTAGTTCATCTCTTGTATCCGATCTTTGTCTCAAAACCTCAGATTTTGGTACCTGTGGGTTGCTAGTAGTGTTGATTACTCCTTGTAGTTGATGCTAGTTGGTTTATTCGGTGGAAGATCATATGTTCAGATCCTTAATGCTTATTAATACTCCTCTGATTATGAACATGAATATATGCTTTGTGAGTAGTTATGTTTGTTTCTGAGGACGTGGGAGAAGTCTTGTTATAAGTAATCATGTGAATTTGATATTCGTTCGATATTTTGATGAGATGTATGTTGTCTCTCCTCTAGTGGTGTTATGTGAACTTCGACTACATGACACTTCACCATGATTTGGGCCTAGGGGAAGGCATTGGGAAGTAATAAGTAGATGATGGGTTGCTAGAGTGACAGAAGCTTAAACCCTAGTTTATGCGTTGCTTCGTAAGGGGCTGATTTTGATCCACATGTTTCATGCTATGGTTAGGTTTACCTTAATTCTTCTTTCGTAGTTGCGGATGCTTGCGAGAGGGGTTAATCATAAGTGGGAGGCTTGTCTAAGTAAGGACAGCACCCAAGCACCGGTCCACCCACATATCAAATTATCAAAGTAACGACGCGAATCATATGAGCATGATGAAAACTAGCTTGACAATAATTCCCATGTGTCCTCGGGAGTACTTTGCTTTATATAAGAGTTTGTCCAGGCTTGTCCTTTGCTACAAAAAGGATTGGCCACCTTTCTGCACCTTGTTTACTTTTGTTACTTGTTACCTGTTACGAATTACCTTATCACAAAACTATCTGTTACCGATAATTTCAGTGCTTGCACAGAATACCTTACTGAAAACCGCTTGTCATTTCCTTCTGCTCCTCGTTGGGTTCGACACTCTTACTTATCAAAAGGACTACGATAGATCCCCTATACTTGTGGGTCATCAAGACTCTTTTCTGGCGCCATTGCCGGGGAGTGAAGCGCCTTTGGTAAGGAAACATTTATATAGTGTGCTGAAATTTACAGTCACTTGTTACTATGGAAAATAATCCTTTGAGGGGCCTTTTCGGGGTATCTTCACCTCGACCAGAAGAGAAAAGAGTTGCTCCTCAACCTACTGAACCTACTGAAAATATTTACTTTGAAATTCCTTCAGGTATGATAGAGAAACTGCTAGCTAATCCTTATACAGGAGATGGAACATTACATCCCGATATGCACCTAATCTATCTGGATGAAGTTTGCGGATTATTTAAGCTTGCAGGTATGCCCGAGGATGTTATCAAGAAGAAGGTCTTCCCTTTATGTTTGAAGGTAAAGGCATTGACATGGTATAGGCTATATGATGATATTGGATCATGGAACTACAACCGATTGAAATTGGAATTTCATCAGAAGTTTTATCCTATGCATTTGGTTCATCGTTATCGTAATTATATATATAATTTTTGGCCTCGTGAAGGAGAAAGTATCACTCAAGCTTGGAGGAGGCTTAAGTAAATGTTATATTCATGCCCCAATCATGAGCTCTAAGAGAAATTATTATTCAAAAAATTTATGCTCGGCTTTCTCATAATGACTGGTCCATGCTCGATACTTCTTGTACTGGTTCTTTTATGATGAAGACTATTGAATTCAAATGGGATTTATTGAAAAGAATTAAATGCAACTCTGAAGATTGGGAACTTGACGAAGGTAGGAGTCCAGTATAAAACTTAAGTTTGATTGTGTTAAATCTTTTATGGATACCGATGCTTTTCGTGAATTTAGCACTAAATATGGACTTGACTCTGATATAGTAGCTTCTTTCTGTGAATCATTTGCTACTCATGTTGATCTCCCTAAGGAGAAGTGGGTTAAATATCGCCCTCCCATTGAAGTAAAAGTAGTAGAACCTATTAAAGTTGAAGAAGAAACTATTACTTATAATGTTGATCCTATTGTTCCTACTCCTTATATTGAGAAACCACCTTTCCCTGTTAGACTAAAGGATCATGCTAAAGCTTCAACCGTGGTTCGTAAGAGTTATACTAGAACACCTACACCCCCTGAACAAATTAAAGTTGAACCTAGTATTGCTATGGTTAAAGATCTCTTGGTCGATAATATTGATGGGCATGCTATTTATTTTTGTGATGAAGGTGCTAGGATTGCTAAACCTGATACTAAAGATAAACATAGACCTGTTGTTGGCATGCCTGTTTTTTTGTTAAAATAGGAGATCATTGTTATCATGGCTTGTGATATGGGTGCTAGTGTGAGTGCCATTCCTCATTCCTTATACAAATAAATTATGCATGATATTGCACCTGCTGAGTTAGAAGGTATCACTACAAAAAAAGACACATCCGTGACATTTTGGGCTGAACGAAATTTTTTCTGTCATACTTATGACACTTCTATGACGATAATTGTGACAAAACACGGTATCATCATAGATGTGGTGGGGTCCTACTTCTATGACAAAAAATCATGACAGAAAATGGGCTTTTCGTCCTGGGCGGGCCAGAGACGCGTCTGCATGACATTCTTTGGGCCGTCCATGACGGAGAAAACCATGGTAGAAGCGAGGGCGAGGAAAATATCGGGGTGTTCCCGGTTAGGGTGGGTGGTCGGGGCCGAGCGATGCGCGTTTCTCTCGTACACGCACACGCGTGGGTGCGAGGCGTTGGGCTCTAACTGAACCCGAGAGAGGCGTTGGGCTCTAACTGAACTCGAGCGATTGCACCGCAGGCTACGCGTTACTGAACCCGAGCGATCGATCGATGGCTGTTACCTGAACCCGATCGAGCGATTCCTTCGCTACTGCTGCTAACTGAAGCCGATCGATGCTGCCTCTGGATGAACAGTGAGCGTTGCTGGGGGGTTTGGATGAACAGTTCCCGGTGGGGGTGGATGAACAGGACCCCGTGGCGTTGCCTCTGGATAAACAGGACCCCGATCGTTCGAGCCGGTTGGGGCTGGATGAACAGGACGCTTGAAAGTGCAACTATCCCTAGGTGGTTTTGGTAATTCCTAACAACATATAGCTCATTGAGCTAATGCTACTTCAAGTTAAATATTTCAGGAAAGCTCAATGATTGGCATTGCATGGATGAGAAAAGTGGACCCCTCAAAATACTAAGGACAAAAGGATTGGCTCAAGCTCAAACCTCAAGACTCTACATTTTATATTTTAGTGATCCAAGATCACATTGAGTCTATAGGAAAAGCCAATACTATCAAGGAGGGATGAGGTGTTGCTTAATGGCTTACTTGCTCAAAGTGCTTAGTGATATGCTCCAAAGCCCTCAACTACTTTCTCACATCCTCATATGACCTAAACCAAAAGTCAAACTCGGCCCGACCGATTCTTTCTATCCGGCGCCACCGAGTTCAGATGTCATAGCCACTGCCACAAACCCTAGGCAAATCGGTCTCACCGATAGGGATCTTGGTCTCACTGAGATGGGATTGTAATCTCTCTGTTTCCCTTCGTAACGTTTCGGTACCACCGAGATGAGTGATCGGTCCCACCGAGATTGCAATGTAAACTCGCTGTTTCCCTTTTGTAACATTTCGGTCTCACCGAAATGAGCAAACCGGTCCCACCGAGTTTACCTGACCAACTCTCTGGTTAGCTTATTACCAAAATCAGTCTCACCGAGTTTGTGTAATCTGTCTCACCGAGATTACGTTATGCCCTAACCCTAACCATATCGGTCCTACCGAGTTGCATGTCGGTCCCACCGAAAATCCTAACGGTCATTAGATTTGTTTAATCGGTCCGACCGAGTTTATCAATTCGGTCCCACCGAGATTGGCAAGTTGTGTGTAACGGTTAGATTTTGTGTGGAGGCTATATATACCCCTCCACCTCCTCTTCATTCGTGGAGAGAGCCATCAGAATGAACCTACACTTCCAACTTGCATTTTCTGAGAGAGAACCACCTACACTTGTGTTGAGGCCAAGATATTCCATTCCTACCATATGAATCTTGATCTCTAGCCTTCCCCAAGTTGCTTTCCACTCAAATCTTCTTTCCACCAAATCCAAATCCCGTGAGAGAGAGTTGAGTGTTGGGGAGACTATCATTTGAAGCACAAGAGCAAGGAGTTCATCATCAACACACCATTTTTTACTTCTTGGAGAGTGGTGTCTCCTAGATTGGCTAGGTGTCACTTGGGAGCCTCCGACAAGATTGTGGAGTTGAACCAAGGAGTTTGTAAGGGCAAGGAGATCGCCTACTTCGTGAAGATCTACCGCTAGTGAGGCAAGTCCTTCGTGGGCGACGACCATGGTGGGATAGACAAGGTTGCTTCTTCGTGGACCCTTCGTGGGTGGAGCCCTCTGTGGACTCGCGCAACCGTTACCCTTCGTGGGTTGGAGTCTCCATCAACGTGGATGTACGATAGCACCACCTATCGGAACCACGACAAAAACATCCGTGTCTCCAATTGCGTTTGAATCCTCCAAACCCTTCCCTTTACATTCTTGCAAGTTGCATGCTTTACTTTCCGCTGCTCATATACTCTTCGCATGCTTGCTTGAACTGTGTTAAGATTGCTTGACTTGTTCTAAAGTTGCTAAAATCTGCCAAGAACTAAAATTGGGAAAAGGCTAAGTTTTTATTTGGTAAAGTAGTCTAATCACCCCCCCTCTAGACATGCTTTCGATCCTACAACCCCGTGGAGGGCAGGATGAACAGGACCACCCCGTGGAGGGCAGGATGAACAGTAGACGGTAGAGGGCAGGATGAACAGTAGCCCGTGGAGGGGTGGTTGAACAGGAGCCCGTGGAGAGGGCTGGTTGAACAGTAACCAGTGGAGTAGCGCGCGGTGGAGGCTGGATGAACAGGAGCCCATGGATGAACAGTCGTAGGTGGAGGCTGGAGGAGGTCGACGGTGGATGAACAGTAGCCCGTGGAGGCTGGAGGGGGTCGACGGTGGAGATGAACAGTATCCCGTGGAGTCCCGTTTTGCGGTACGCCACACCCCTCCCGATGAACAGGACCCCCGTTTCGACCGTAGCGCTGCAACACAAGTCCGCTTCCTCCGTTTTGCGGTGCGCCACACCCCTCCCGATCAACAGGACCCCCGTTTCGATCGTAGCACGTCCGTTTCCTCCGTTTTGCGGTACGCCAGACCCCTCCCGATGAACAGGATCCCGTTTCGAACGTGGCCGGTCGAACACAAGGCCGTTTCCTCTGTTCTGCGGTACGCCAGGCCTCGTTTCCATCGGCTATTCCGTCCAAGCCCTCCCGATGAACACAACGACGCATTCCGTTCTGACCCAGCCGGTTGGCTCCCCATGAACACGATGACGACGCAGTTTCTCCGTTCCGACGCAACCATGTACATGAGCCCTGGCCGTACGTATGCGCGAGTAGGCGTTCGAGACCCTGCCCGTATGTACGTACGTGGCCGTATTTTTTTTCTTGCACACTGGCTGCTGTGCGTACGTGTACATGCTACGTGCGCGCCTCTACTACGACACGTGCGTGCCTCTACATCGACCAGTATGTACGTACACGTTCGCGACCAGAATGACAACGCTACATACGCTTCGACCAGGTGGGTCCTGACTGTCAGGCACTTCCTTGCCTGCGAAGATGTAGCTGGTGGGTCCCAATAGTCAGGGGGCGAATCATTTTTTTTGCCCGGACGCACTTCCTTGCATGCGAAGATGTAGCTGGTGGGTCCCAGCAGTCAGGGGGAAACGTTTTTTCGCAAAATACGATGGCCCGTCCTGTGGGTCCCCGCTGTCAGGTGGAGGAATAATTATTTTGCGCGTAATAAGGAGGCACTTCCTTGCTGCGGCCATGAACCCAGCTGCCAGCCGCTCCATGTACGGTCCACGTCCGATGGAAGCCATTCCTTGACCACGTTGACCACGCCACGCCGAGAGCACCAGGGCGGTGGACGACGGCGAGGCCTTGGAAGGGGACGACGCGGAGCCGGGGAAGACGCGACAGTGGATGCCCACGCGTAGAGGAGTACGAGGGTTCACTGGTTCGCTGAGGTGTGAGGCCATCGTCGCCGCAGAATAACAGGGGGTGTGGGTGAGTAGAGGGATGGCCTGACCAGCTGTGGGAATAGTAGGGGACAGTGAGGCCTCCGCGGCAGCACAGCCGGCCACGGGAGGTAGGAGCATGCGGCACGACCGGCGCTGCTTTGGGCGGCTGGAGCAACAAGACCAGAGGTTGAAGAAGCACTACGGCCATTGGATGGACATCGTACGGTCATTGGAGCTAGAATCGTGCATATTGACTAAGTTGACAAAGCCCTCCGTCCCCATCAACTTAGTAGGCCCACAAGTCAGCCTGCCACTATACTAGGTCCCAGCTAGCAGGGGGAGTATTCATTTTTTTGTGCGTAATAAGGACGCACTTCCTTGCGTGCAAAGATATAGCTGGTGGGTCCAAGCTGTCAGCGGCGGTAACGTTTTTTTCGTGAAATACAGAGGTCCTTTCGGTGGGTCCCAGATGTCAGGTGGAGGAATCATTATTTTGTGCCTAATAAGGAGGTATTTCCTTGCATGCGGCCGTGGACCCAACTGTCAGCCTCTCCACGTACAGTCCACTTCAGATGCATGTCGGTCGTTGACCACGTTGACAAGGCCATGCCGAGAGCACCAGGGCGGTGGACAACGGCGAGGCCTAGGAAGGGAACGACACGGAGGCAGGGAAGACTCGACAGTTGTTTCCAATGCGTAGGGGAGTACGACTGTACGAGGGTTTACTGGTTCGTCTGCCGTCGTCGGAGAATAACAGCAGGTGTGGGTGAGTAAAGGGATGGCTAGGCCAGCGATGGGAGTATAGTGGGGCGGTGAGGCCTGCGCGGCAGCACAGCCGGCCGCGGGGAGGAGGGAGCAGGCAGTCCCGCCGGTGCTTGTTTGAGCGGCTAGAGTAGGAAGAGTAGAGATTGAAGAAGCACGACGGCCGTTGGATGGACATCCAACAGTCACTGCTTGTGCGTCAACCTTTTTTTTAGAAAGCCTCAAATCCGTGGAAAACAGCATACAACCCATCTGCCATTATTTCTAATAATTCACAGCCAATTTTCTAATTCTTAAGGTTTTTTTGGAGCCCATATTCTTCTTGTTAGCATTACAGCCCATATTGTGGCCACGGTTAAAAAATTACACGAAATTTTGCATATTTCGGTGCGGTCCGGACTGTTTTTAATCCTGAAATTTCGAGTCACATTCAAACTGATTTTAAAAATAAATGTATATCAATATAAAATCCAACAAATTGTCCACGCATAAAAATTAATGCAATATAAAATATAAAAATGAAAAAAAGAAATTTGAAACTAATTGCCGGTTTGATGTGTTTTAAAAATGTACAACCCATTTCTCATTACTGATAGGCCATTTTCTCGTCCAGCCGAATGAAGCTCTCCTCGTCTTGAAAGATTTGCAGCCCAACAGGCCTCACAAAGCGACTTACTTGGCAAATCACAAAAAAAACTGGGCTATCCATTTTCAGAAAGAAAAAAAACTACTGGGCTGGTCTGTGGTAAACATAAAAGAGAAGGCTGTCTAGACAGGCCAGAGTGCCCCGCACAGCCCAGTTGACACCCTGCTTCCGTCTCAAAAACAAATTAGATAAATGCCACTCCAATTATGGCAATTCATAAAAATGCCACTGCAATTTCCAAACTTTGAAAAATGCCACTGCAATTTTTGCAAACTTTGGAAAACGCCACTACAATTTGCAAACTTTGAAAAACGCCACTCCAGACTTCGAAAAATGCCACTAGAAATGGCATTTTTCAAAGTTTGGAAATTGCAGTGGCATTTCTCGGAAACACCAGATTTGGAGTGGCATTTATCAAATTAAACCAAAACAAAAATAACTGGGCGAGCTGTTGGGTCCCTGGTGTCAGCCGCTCGTTGTGCAATTCTCTCGTTTATTGACTACGTTGCCAATGGCATGTGACCCAGATGTCAGAAATCCATTAGGAGGAGCCATTTTTTAATTGGCTTGAAATAAGGAGGCACTTGCTTGCGTACTGCCATGATCTTGGTGGGTCCCTGCTGTCATCCTCTCCACGTACAATCATCTCCTGATTGTGTACGCATCAACTTGGTAGGCCCACAAGTCAGCCTCTAAACCCGTGGAGGACAAATACAACCCATTTAAAAAAGTAACAGCCCATTCCATACGTTCAAACGGAAAGTTCAACATTCAGAGCAAAGTAACAGGTCTGATCCACATATAGAGTACTGAACTTTCACGTTGACAACCATCATAGCCAAGTTAACTATGTACTCCCACTAATACTCTAGTAGCGTACAAGTACTAACTAGACGATGCCGACCGCCATCTGCGGTACACGCTAAACGCCGGCACCGGCGTCCTCCGCCTCGCCTCGGACTTGCCAGAGGTGTGATAGGGCGCGTTGCTCGCGCGCGTTGGCCCTTTCCATACCGGCGTGGTCCACCGAAGCTTCGGCTTCTAAGCGGGAAACCCACTTGACGAGCTGGTAGTAAAAATCCGCGTCGCGAACGCGTGCGCCCGACAGCCTCCAGGGATATTTGCCGGGCTCCGGCCTCCACGTAGTCGGCCCAGTTGCAGGCGCTCTGCTCGCGACTCAGAGCGTCGGTGCGCTGCTGCTCCATGTCCCGCTGGCGGCGCAAATCGGTGATACGCTGCTCCTCCGCCAAGCGGTCGCGCTCCAACAACTTCTGCTCCTCCGCCAGGCGGGCGCGCTCCAACAACTCCTCGATCTCCGCATTGCCATCTAAAGACCGATAGAATGCCTCCTCCCTCCGTCCGCCTTCCGGTGAAAAACCGAGCACTAGTTCCGGTGGTGACCGCCTCCGGTGTCGCCTATCGCGGACGGGCGGGGGCATGGCGGACGTGGCGAGAGCGAGGATAAGTGGCGAGCGACGTCGGGCCGGTGGGGGCTTATGAGGATAGGGCGAGTTGGGTGATGGTGCCACCGGAGAAGCCCGGGAAAAGTAATTATAGGCGGAAGGTAGGCGAACTAGCGTGTTGCGGGAAACGCGATGGTCATCGCGGTCATCGGAATTCAATGCATAAGCAGGCATGGCTTAGCGCGCCAGCTTGCCGTGGAAAACTAGAAAAACTGAAATTATGACTGTGCCGTCCCGTCCCTTCAATGGTGAGTCCCGTCCGTGCTGGGTCGCACGCCGGCATGACGGTCAAACGAGTGCACTCGAATCATCCAGATGAGGTACTCCCTCCTTGTAAAATATGATTCCACCACTCATCATCTACCTTGGTTGGTTAGATTTTTGAATTAAGCCTTGCAAACCGGAAAGGAGGTAGTACGTGCGTGATCCGCTATTTATTCGTGTAGGATCGAGTAGGTCTCTTTTTGAATTGAGCCCTACAAACCGGAAAGGAGGTATTACGTGCGTGATCCGCTATTTATCCGTGTATGATCGAGTAGGTCGGATAGTGTACGTGTAGGATCGAGTAGGTCGGATGGTGTACGTGTACGACCGCATTAGTTGATGAATGTTCGCTGGGAGATAAGGCATTTGCGAACGTTTTTGCTGGCAGTTTCTTCAGATTCGCATGGCATTTTCTTCAGAGCAGCTTGTCAGTTTCTTCAGAGGTAGGCATTTTTATTCAAAAAACTACCACTTCGGATCTTGCGTCGGAACTAAAACTGCCAGGAGCGCATTAGTAGGCTAGCTAGTGATCGATCAGTAACTTGTAAACACTGAGCGAACATAAATAAGGAACTGTTAGTAACTTGTAAACACTGAGAACACAAAGGATCATGCTGTGCACAACAGTAAGAGCCGATCCATTCAAAATGTTCACACGAGACTCGCAGGCCTGGCATTGTAATATGTTCACATTAGTAGCCCAAATTCAAAACCAACTAGTACGATTCCCATACATAAGATCAACATGTTACTGCATCTCAATGATTCACAGATCATATATAAATATGTAGCTCCAAAAGCAAAGATCTAGAAAAAACATCTGTTCTTCCTACTAACATGGATGCTTCTCTTGGCCAACATTCAGTACAGACTGAAAGACAAATTTGTTTGTGAAGTCTACAATTCCTCTTGCAAACGTAAGTGGTTTCACCAACAGCTGGAACCATGAGAATGAACCACACATGATGGAGGAACATCCGCTGCAATATGATTTGGTCTTCTCTCGATCACACGGCGAGACTATTTTCGGAATACAAACTTTAACTTAGGCAAAATGATGCCCATTGTATAATAACACCAAAGCAATGAAGCACCTAGTGTTAGCCAATAAATAGTACAGTACTACTTTTCTGTAGTCCATGAAGTGACTATCCAATCTTTTTGTGTCTATTTTCAAATGGCACTGCATGCAGTGACTATACTATTCTCTTCTGCAGTTCAACCAAAATTGCGGTCACTTTATGTGTTTGCCAAATAGCAACGGGCAGACATCTTTGTCTGCACAAATATCAAGCAGCTAGTAAACATATACCCCACCTTGTATTTTCGGTTTAAACATGTCTCTTCCGCTCAGTATCTGTCATGTTTTGCACTGGACAATTTGATACAGTCATGTTTTGCCCTGGACAATTTCATACTGAATTGATTTGCTGGTTCAGAGCAGAAATATAGCGCCTATTCTTCATCAGACAAGGATATCCATGTTCGCAGTGATGGAAGAGGTGAAATCGATACAACCGAAATTGAGCATCCAATCATTGAATCCTGTCCTGCACCTCCAATGTAGGTCCACCCTGCCAATAAATTCACATGCAAACCACTAGTATTACTATCTAATAACAGTACAAAAAGAGTAGCAAGATAGTAGCAAACCATGTACCTTTGTAATGAACAGCTCATAGTGCCACCAATTGGATATAAAGGTTTGGAAGAAAACATGCTCCTAATGTTGAACCAGTTGGACTTTTTGTGCAGTTCCACTAAAATCGAGCATCCCTGTTTGCATAGATATTGAAAGTGTGATTACTATAAAAGTGGCACTAGTTGAAGCATAGACTCACAAATATAAGCATTCCAATTTCTTAATGGGAAAAGGTAGCAAGACTGTTTCTAACCACCTGTTTGAAGGAATAAATAAGGCAACAACAGCTGATGTCAGAAAGGCATATATAGTTCTTTCTGAAAGAATGATCGATTCCTGACCTTTCCTCTTCTTTTAAGCATATTTTGTGCAGTTCAACTAAAATAAAATGCCATCACCGCCTTGACAATTCAGTGACACTGTACAAAAGGAAATGACTTAACATTACATCATGATGTCAGGTTTGTAGTCGACAGGCATTAGAGACAAACATACAGACCTCCTCCGATAACATAATGAACATTAATTTTAACAAAGGTGTGACTAAATTTACCGGGATAATTTGAGTGAACTCTACACCCTCTGTTCCTTAATATAAGATGTTTTCGTAGTTAAATTTAAAGTACCCAAACGTTCGGTATTTAGAAAAACAGGTAGTAGTTTTCTTGAGCACATATCTGGGAAAGCTTGCCACACTTTATATATGTCCATACGCTAATGCAACACCATTCGAATAGTACAAATATACACTAATCCAGTGGCTAGTGGAACAGTAGAGTAGTTATTTTATTACAGGGTACAATACAATGGTTTTACTGAACAGATTTCCATAAGCTCTAGCACTGGAAGATTTCTATAAGAATTAACAATACAAAATGTAAAGGTTACAAGTTTCAGCATTGGTATACTAGCTGTGCAAGAGCATTAAACCAAATACAAAAGTCTGAAGGTAACTAGCATTATTAACTAATGACAGTATTAAAAAATTGCAAACCATGTACCTTCAAGGTAAATATCATTTCGAACTCGAGTGGACATGAAAAATTGCTATCCCAATCTTGATAATCTATCAAACATAAAAACTTGATCGAACGAATCAATACAATAGCCAAAGGAGGAGGTGCCCACTCTTGACCTTTCCTCTTGTCTTCATAATTTTTTGTGCAGTTTAACCAAAATAAAATGACATCAGCGCCTTGGCATTTTGGTGACACTGTACAAAAAAATTGACTTATCTCATGAAAGTGAGGTATGTAATCTATAAGCATTAACAGTGCAAAAATCTAAAGGTAGTAACAAGTTTCATCGTTGGTATACTGGCTGTGCAACAACATTAGAATGCCTTAGCTGAAAAATCTTTAATACATCCACAATCAACAGCTAACCCTGAAATAATCCAGAGACATTAAATGGCATTGCTTAAATTTATCGGTGGCATTAGACTAAATGCGGCATTAGTTAAATGTGGCATCACTTTAGCAGTAGCATTGGTTGACTTTACCACTGGTGTTATACTAACAGCAAAAAAGTGGCAATAAGAGCATGGGAGACCCATTCAGACAGTGGGCACACCAGTACGATGTACCTCCACGGACGCATAGAGTGGTGAGGGAGGTATGGTTGCCCAGAGCAACAAATATCCAGGCAACATATGTGGATTACGTCCCATTTTTGTTCTCTTTAGCCACCTTTTTCCTATGTGAGGACAACAAACCGATCGACCTGGTCATTCTCTATTGCGTTGTCATGCCTTTCTACCCTTCTTCAACCAAGAGACACGAGACTCGTTCCTTAGCTACTGATTTCCCCCTTTTTAACCTAGATGCGGGTTCGATGCCTACTCTCTTGGACAGTACATTGTCCCTTCCTTTCCTTATTCAACCCAGACATGGATTAGTCTGCATGAAGTAGGGTTTCCTTTAATAGTGCAAATTAAGGTTTTCGTCTGCATGAGGATTATGATTATTATTATTGTGGACTAACCAGTTACTTTATTTGAATTATTGAGTATCCCTGGGACGGTTCTACCTCCTGAATATCCACTGTGATTATTCTTATATAAGCCCTTTTATGTGGCGTCGCTCAGACGCCCGACTGCGGCATGCATATTATTTAATTATTCTTTATAAGCCCTTTTGTGGTGTCGCTCAGACGCCCGACTGAGGCATGCATGTTATTTAATTATTCTTTATAAGCCCTTTTGTGGTGTCGCTCAGACGCCCGACTGCGGCATGCTTGTTGTTTATTTATCCTTTATAAGCCCTTTATGTGGCGTCGCTCAGACGCCCGACTGCGGCATGTTTGTCATTTCTTTATTCTTTATAAGCCCTTTTGTGGTGTCGCTCAGACGCCCGACTGCGGCATGCTTGTTGTTTATTTATCCTTTATAAGCCCTTTATGTGGCGTCGCTCAGACGCCCGACTGCGGCATGTTTGTCATTTCTTTATTATTTATAAGCCCTTTATGTGGCGTCGCTCAGACGCCCGACTGCGGCATGCATGTTATTTAATTATTCTTTATGAGTCCTTTATGTGGTGTCGCTCAGACGCCCGACTGCGGCATTGTTAATTTATTTGCACCCTTTCGAGGGGTCATTTCAGACACTCGATCAGTGCATTCTATTTTTACTCCCGTATTGCATGTTCATATTTTTCCTGCATGCGTGCATCGCATATTTTCGTTTAATTCGTGACAGACGTTTTGATCATGAATATTTCGGAGCATGATTATCCCTTGTTATATTATACCCGTGTTCTTAATGTTTGCGAGTACATTCAAAAGTACTCACTGGCTTGTCCCTGGCTATTGTCTTGGCTAGATTCCTTGCTCGGAGAGACCATTGCGATGGCAGCCCCGGAACCTATGCAATGATGACAGCAGCCTCGCGAAGATAGGAGTTATCCTGGTCAGCTGTTCTTGTGGGAAATGGAGTCCCATAGACGCAGATGAACCATAAACCGCTTCCGCCATCAACCACTAGAAATCTAGTGTTGTACTCATAGGCCACAATGGTCTTGTACTACATATTCTGTACTTGCTTGGAATTCTTGTATCAAGTTGGTACCTCATCAGCTAACAGTAATCCTGGGGCTGGTGAGCACAAAGGCCATTTTCTGGGAAATTAATATCCTGAAAACCCGGTCCTGACACCCGCTGTCGCCCGAGCTCGCTGGAGCTCGTAACACCCCGCGGCACCCGCACCGCTCCGTGCACCGGCCACCTTCGCCCCTGCCGTGCCGCCCGCATCCTCCCCCTCTGGCCTCTCGCCGCCGCTGCACGCGTGCACGCGCATCCTGGCCCTGGCCCGCCGGCGCGCGCCCACTCCTACCGCGCCCCTGCTGGACCTCGTCCCCTCGCCACCGCTCATCGGAGGCGCCGCGCCGCGCTGTCCCGTTCACCGCGCTCGGCCCTCTCACCACAGCCCCGCCTCTGCGTTTGCCGGCGCCCTCCATCGCGCACCACGGCCATGCCCGCAGCACCCCCGCCTGCTGCGCCGCCGTCGCCCCTGCCACAGGCCTCCGGCGGCCGCCCTTGCATCGTCGCGGCCAAGCCTCGCCACGCCTCGCCAGTCCCGCCCCGCATCTGGCATGGGCGAGCGCTCTAACGGGCTGGCGTCCACGCCCGTAACCACTGCCCATCGCCCGCTAAGGCCCCAGGGGCCTATGACAAGGGGGCCCCGCCCAGAACGTTTTTTTAAAAAAGAAAAAGAAAAGGAGTTAAAATAAATAATTTAATAATTAATTAGTTAATTAAGTTAATTAATCATATTTCACTAATCTAATTAAAATGAATTAACTTAAATCATTTAGTTAACTATTTAACCATGTTTAATTAACCTGAGACTATGATGAACGGGCCCCACGTGCCAGGGTTGACCTAGTCAACCTGTAGACCTGCTAACATCATGCTGATGTCACGCTGACCCAATAATTACCTTTTCTAATTAAATAAAATCTGTTAATTCCAAAATTGAATTAAAACTTTAAAAATTAATATAAAATAATCCGTAACTTGGATGAAAATACTTTATACATGAAAGTTGCTCAGAACGACGAGGCGAGTCCAGATACGCAGCCCGTTCGCCCGCCACACATCCCTAACACGCAACTTTCCCCCTCCGGTTCATCTGTCCGAAAACGTGAAACACCGGAAATACTTTCCCGGATGTCATTGTTGCCACACATCCCTAACACACCGCTGCTGCCCAGTACGACTACGGTGTTGACGACCCCTTCTTGCGAGAGCAACCAGGCAAGCCCCCCCTTTGATCACCAGATATCTCCTATTCCTTCTCTCTATTGCTTGCATTAGAGTAGTGTAGCATGTTACTGCTTTCGGCTTATCCTATTCTGCTGCATAGCCTGTCATTGTTGCTACAGTTGTTACCCTTACCTGCAATCCTAAATGCTTAGTATAGGATGCTAGTATTCCATCAGTGGCCCTACACTCTTGTCTGTCTGCCATGCTATACTACTGGGCCGTGATCACTTCGGGATGTGATCACGGACATATGCTATATACTTTATACTGTTACATTACTTATGATACTGTTCGGAGATGGGGGCTGAAGGGGCAAGTGGCTCCATCCCGGTAGAGGTGGGCCTGAGGTTCCCGACGGCCCCCGACTGTTACTTTGTGGCGGAGCGACAGGGAAGGTTGAGACCACCTAGGAGAGAGGTGGGCCTGGCCCTGGTCGGTGTTCGCGGTTACTTTAAAATAACACGCTTAACGAGTTCTTGGTATTTGATCTGAGTTTGGCCACTGGCCTATACGCACTAACCAACAACGCGGGAACAGTTATGGGCACTCGACATCGTGGTATTAGCCGAAACCTTCTTGACGTCAGCGACTAAGCGGCGCGCGCCGGGTTGGACGGCATAATGCAACTTCCTTTGAAATGGAGGTTGCTAGGTCTGCTCCCCGGCCGCGTACGCAACGTGCAGGTGTGCAATGGGCCCAGACCCCTGCGCGCATAGGATTTAGACCGGCGTGCTGACCTCTCTGTTGTGCCTAGGTGGGGCTGCGACGTGTTGATCTTCCGAGGCCAGGCATGACCCAGGAAAGTGTGTCCGGCCAAAGGGGATCGAGCGTGTTGGGTTATGTGGTGCACCCCTATAGGGAAGTTTATCTATTCGAATAGCCGTGTCCCTCGGTAAAAGGACGACCCGGAGTTGTACCTTGACCTTATGACAACTAGAACCGCATAATTAATAAAACACACCCTTTGAAGTGCCAGATACAACCCGGTGATCACTCTGTCACAGGGCGATGAGTATGGGATCTCTAGGTAGGATTATGCTATGCGATGATACTTGGTGAACTTACCATCTACTCTCTTCTACATGCTGCAAGATGGAGGTTGCCAGAAGCGTAGTCTTCGACAGGACTAGCTATCCCCGTCTTATTCTGGCATTCTGCAGTTCAGTCCACCGATATGGCCCTTTACACATATACCCATGCATATGTAGTGTAGATCCTTGCTTGCAAGTACTTTGGATGAGTACTCACGGTTTCTTTGCTCCCCCTTTTCCCCCCTTTTCCTTTCTTCCTTGTTGTCGCAACTAGATGCTGGAGCCCAGGAGCCAGACGCCACCGTCAACGACGACTCCTACTACACCGGAGGTGCCTACTACTACGTGCAGGCCGCTAACGACGACCAGGAGTAGTTTAGGAGGATCCCAGGAAGGAGGCCTGCGCCTCTTTCGATCTGTATCCCAGTTTGTGCTAGCCTTCTTAAGGCAAACCTGTTTAACTTATGTCTGTACTCAGATATTGTTGCTTCCGCTGACTCGTCTATGATCGAGCACTTGTATTCGAGCCCTCGAGGCCCCTAGCTTGTATATGATGCTTGTATGACTTATTTTATTTTTAGAGTTGTGTTGTGATATCTTCCCGTGAGTCCCTGATCTTGATCGTACACGTTTGCGTGTATGATTAGTGTACGATTGAACCGGGGGCGTCACAAGTTGGTATCAGAGCCGACTGCCTGTAGGAATCCCCCTTCCACACTCCTTGGCCGAAGTCGAGTCTAGACTTTATAAAACTTTTACTAACATGGTTGTGTGCCTTACAGGCCCACGTCGCCATCGGGTGGTATTAGGATCTTTTTATTCCTCGTCTTTACTCTGGGATTCTAATCTTTCTTCTCTTCGGGTTAAAGACTTTGCTAACTCTAACATTAGGATCTCGTGATCACATCCACCCGGAGAACCCCTTCATTCCAGATGATCGTCTGCTTCAACAGAAGATTCTGACAATACTCTCTGATGTTCTCCCGAGACTTTGTGCCATCGCTTTTGCAATTCCCTTCCATCGATAAACCCTATGGATAACCACGTACACTTGCCATTCATACAATCATTCTCCGTTGATCTTATTATTACAAGATACCTCGAAATTCTCTCTATTGTTCCGAGAATACTTTGTGCCTACTATCTTACAATTCTTAGCCACATGAATACCCTTACGGATAATTCCTCGTACTTATTGAGTATCCGCTCATTCCCAGTTGTTCATGTGTTTCAGAAAGGTCTTCGAAATACTATTCAACCTTCCGAAAATCCTCAGTAGCTTATTGCTCTTGAAATTTTTGCTTGCTTGCATTATGGATAATCCCATAAGTCTGGTAATCTTATTGGCATCCTTTGTCATTATCATCTTGAGTCCGTTGATTCAATATGTTGCGAATGCCAGCAATCCTCAATCAGATCCTAGAATTCATCCTTCCAGCTCAGACGTCATTTTGAACAGGAGCTGGTTCTCGACCAATCAAATTGCCGTCGATTGTACCCCTAAGGCTATTCAACTTATCCATCCCTAATCAGAGCATTGCTTCTGATCCCTTGTCTTGGAATTCATAATTCCTTTGCATTTGTGCTTTGAGTTAGTCAGTTGTTTCTATAATCCGATGCACTTGCATTCCTTCTTCCTTTGATAGAGTACCGATACTCACATCAGCTCCGTTGTAGACCACCAGACCTCTTGTTGGATTATTATCCGGCAGTGTCCTCCATATTCAAATAACCTTGTGAGCCTTTCCATGGATATATAAAGCCTTTGGTAAATTGTATCCTCTGCTTTCTCAACCATGCTCTGTTTTCGAGCTGGTGGTATTTACTATTGAAGCTTGTGGTATATGTTTCCACGATACCCTGACGGGTTGAACCTATGCCTTCCTTAATATGTGTGAACTCGAAATTTTTCGCGAGTCATAGTCTTCTGGTATTTTGCTAGATAAAATTTCAACACTACAACTTCTTCGAAAGTGAGAGGTGAATGGAAGGTTATACATTGAAGAAGTGGGAGTCGACCTTGAACTTTTTGTTCATGCCCATGGACACAATGTAGATCCTACCATAGAAGCTTCTTGTAATAATAACTATTTCGTTGATATAATATCATCTGGTATCTGTGAATTGATCCTTTGCAATCGTGGTTCCGACCATATGTTCTTCTTAGATCCCATTTCTCGGGCAAGTTTAAGCACTTGTATTCTGTGGATCAATACACCAGTCCAACCTTTACTTTGATCTTTCGTCGAGTATTACCCCCTGGTATCTCGAGATTATCTTGGAATTGCATAACTTCCTATGAGTTCTTCATTAAGTACTACGTTCTCACTTATTACAATTTTGCATGGGCTCTGAGTTATTAAACACTCAAAGACACCGATAACTGAACCGAGTCCGCACTACGGTTCAACAAATCGTAGTAATCTTACTTAAGTACGATTTTGTACCCGATCACGCCATTTCTAGCCTGATCGGCTATATCATTACCACGTTAAATTTTAACTGTGCTACCTGGTCCTTCTTCCCGGAGCACAATTATTTGATGATGAGCTAAGCTTACGTTGATCTTCCTCATCATATCATTTCGATTTGGACAACAAGCTTGGTTTGGAGTTTGTGTCGTACCCTTGGATCCATTAACCTTTCGCTCCATCATTCCTTTGACTTGATGTCATCGCCGATCGATTACATCTTCGTGGAGCCTCTCGACAAAATTGTCGTGATCTTCTTTGACAATTGGACTCTTTCCGAGGATATCAATCGAATTCATGATGATAAGTACCAACCTCGTCCCTTGGTAATCTGAGTTACCATTGACAACATCCTTACCTTCTTTTGTCACAACTTGTTCATGTTATGGATGCAACTTGCTATCCAACTTATATTATGTTCTACCTTGAAGTATTACTGTCTTTTATGTCAAGGATGTTGTGAGGACTGCTCCACCTCTTAAAGAATTCTTGGTACAAGTGATACATCCCGCCATCTACATTCATCTCTTGGTCCCCGTGTTGTTTCCAACCGGAATACCGATGATTGAACTGTGAGGTGTAAAATTCAAAATTACTAGCAACCTTATTGCTTGTAAGATAATGAACGATAGTTTCCTTCTTTGTGTATTGGTTATTGGATCATCATTCTGAACATTGATCATGTTACCTAAGCCCATATTCCGGGTGGACCTTTCAACCAATGTTTAAATTGTGTATGTTTTCCTCGAGCATACATCATTATATCATTTGATCCGACAAAGGTTATTTCCTTGTTCACATAATTGTGGAAATTCATCCTTTGGAAATCTCGATGATTTGTCGCTGAGCCTATCATCCACCTCCTCATCCTCTCCTTGGTTTACTGATGAACTCTTGTTTCAGAACTCACTTCCATAGTTCATTTCCTGAGATTCTTATGACGTCTTCTTGTCAATTCGTGTCGCACCTTTTTATCTCAGGATACTGAGTCTGAGGTATCCTGACACCAATGAAATCTGAATCTCGGTCAGATATGATGGTTGGAACATATTTCCAAGAGTTATAACATTGGTCTTTATGTGACCCGATAAGGTAATGTCATGCCTAGCACACCTGGCCGGAGGACCTATTTTTATAGTTTCCTTTTTAGCAAGCTTAGCGATTCTTCCATGAGGAAATCGTCAGACTTATTTTATAAGTTGTTCCTCATGAATCCATTATGCATGCAAAGTCTGACCTTTGCTTGAAAACCACGTCAATGCTATCTCGAAGCATGTATCTGGTACTCCTATCATCAATAAGAACATTTGTAGCACAATGCTAAATTTTCCTTATCAATTATCCAAACACCTTTCTATGGGTAATATCATGAAATTTCTCTCCTCTTACCTAAAGGGTTTTCTATGTTATATCCTGTCATGGAAATCATGCTCTGGTTGTCCTTGGGAAGGATATACCCCTGAAATATGTGTTTAAACACATTTTCCTTTCCATTGATTTGTTTAACCTTTCTGGTGATCTATATGATCTAAGCAGCAATATTCTTGTGCTTATGTAAACACCTAGGTGTACAATCGTGTCGGTAAGACCCTGTTACTATTGTTGATGACATTCCGGTAGCCATCGATGGACAAGAACTTTGCCTATTGGTCCGCCTCGTTCAACGAGCAGGAAAATGGTTCTCTTCGTCCCTCGCCCTTGGTACCGATGTTGTTGCCGACATAACTGACAAGCTATCCTCTGACATGCCTTGCTTACATGATCGTGCAAGACGTTACCGCCCTTCCTACTTTTAACCCACATGGTGGGCCCATAACCCACAGTTCAACAGGATCGAAACCTGACTCTCCTGTACACCCTGTTGTCAAAGTTATTCCTCGCGCTTGACTTTGTAAGTAATTCACGGGCCACCTGCCTAGTGATCTATTCTGGTATCCGATGCAATGCTTATTCACATTGCTCTAAACCCCTTCAACACTTCGTTTCAGGCAACGAACGATTGCCTATGCGATTGAAACTTCTATTTTGCACCTTCTTACTTTGCTCTCGATAATTTCTTAAGTTTCAATTCGAGAGTTACTTTCCGCCACCTTCCCCGATGTTATCGACGAGATAGTCAACCTTACAGAGGTCCGTTCTCCCGGAATACCCACCCTTTATTCTTTCGTAATTACGATGGAGTTCCCGAAGGAATGATGACGACTTCATCAGGATGACCTGAATCAGAGAAATGAAGGCATCAACGAAAGAGATCAACGTCTTCGGGAAGAGCAACCAAGACCGACAACACTCGTTAGAATTCATAACCAATTCTTTCCCCTTAACTCCACCTCTTAAATCTCAGGACGAGATTTCTTGTAGTGGAGGAGAATTGTGACGCCCGGATAATTAAGCTACAGTAACTTTCTACTAATGATGCCACGTCACCTCGATTACTGTTGCTAATCTCGCGTTAGTACAAAACCGATTCAAATTCAAATTCAAAATCAGGCAAACAATAAAAGTTTTCGATTATTAAAACTAAAATGTTCGGGGTGAGCCAAATTATGCATAGGTAAGTATGGTGGAGAAACCACACTTTTATAAAAGTGTAAAATACTCTAAAATGTTTTAAACAGTAGCAAGAACAATTAGTTGTATGCCTTTTACAATAATAAAATATTAAACTATTTTATTTGGTTGCCCAAACTTATGTGGCAGTAGCCTCTTTATTAACACTAAATTAGGGACTACTTTTATAGTTTATAAAACTAAAATAAAAGAGGAACTAAAATAAAACAAAAAATAAAATTAAACAAGAGGAAAAAGAAGAAGAGAAAGCAACCCCACTTTGGCCCAACTGGGCCACGGCCCAGCAGACCGCTGCGCTAGCCGGCCCAGCTAAGCAGGCCTATATGCCTCCCCTGCCCACTACCAAACCCTAACCGTACCCACTTCTTCCCCCACAACCCCATGTCGCTCTTCCTCGATCCGGATCTGGATCGAGGCTTGACACCGCGCCCCCGTCACCCGGCGACCCTGCTGAGGTGGACGAGCCACCCGCCGGAGAGGACCCCCTCCCTCGCGCCCGTGCCACGGCCTCCTCCTCGCCTCGACGCCGCCGCCGCACACCGTCGCCGCCTCGTGCCGCCACTGCTTCGTCTGAGCCGCCTACCATCGTCGTCGCCTCCTCGTCCTCCTCCTCGAGCACACTTCCGTTTCCCTGCACCGCAAGTGAGGCCCAGCCTCTCCTTCTCTCTCCCCCGCTGTCGCCCGAGCTCGCTGGAGCTCGTAACACCCCGCGGCACCCGCACCGCTCCGTGCGCCGGCCACCTTCGCCCCTGCCGTGCTGCCCGCATCCTCCCCCTCTGGCCTCTCACCGCCGGCGCGCGCCCACTCCTACCGCGCCCCTGCTGGACCTCGTCCCCTCGCCACCGCTCGTCGGAGCCACTGCGCCGCGCTGTCCCGTTCACCGCGCCCTGCCCTCACACCACAGCCCCGCCTCTGCGTTCGTCTGCGCCCTCCATCGCGCACCACGGCCATGCCCGCAGCGCCCCCCACTGCTGCGCCGCCGTCGCCCCTGCCACAGGCCTCCGGCGGCCGCCCTCGCATCGCCGCGGCCAAGCCTCGCCTCGCCTCGCCAGTCCTGCCCCGCATCTGGCCTGGGCGAGAGCTCTAACGGGCTGGCGCCCGCGCCCGTAACCACTGCCCAGCGCCCGCTAAGGCCCCAGGGGCCTATGACAAGGGGCCCCCGCCCCAGAATGTTTTTTTTAAAAGAAAAAGAAAAGGAGTTAAAATAAATAATTTAGTAATTAATTAATTAATTAGTTAATTAAGTTAATTAATCCTATTTCACTAATCTAATTAAAATGAATTAACCTAATCATTTAGTTAACTATTTAACCATGTTTAATTAACCTGAGACTATGACGAACGGGCCCCACGTGCCAGGGTTGACCTAGTCAACCTGTAGACCTGCTGACATCATGCTGATGTCACGCTGACCCAATAATTACCTTTTCTAATTAATTAAAATCTGTTAATTCCAAAATTGAATTAAAACTTTAAAAATTAATATAAATATCCGTAACTTGGATAAAAATACTTTATACATGAAAGTTGCTCAGAACGACGAGGCGAGTCCGGATACGCAGCCCGTTCGCCCGCCACACATCCCTAGCATAGCAAACACGCAACTTTCCCCCTCCGGTTCATCTGTCCGAAAACGCGAAACACCGGGAATACTTTCCCGGATGTTCCCCCCCTTCGCCGGTACCACCTCCTACCGCGTTAGGGCACACCTAGCACCGCGCATTGTCATGTCTTCCATCGTCATGCTTATGTTTGCATTATATTTATTGTTTCTTCCCCCTCTTCTCTCGTTAGACACCGAGACCGACGCCGCTGCTGCCCAGTACGACTACGGTGTTGACGACCCCTTCTTGCCAGAGCAACCAGGCAAGCCCCCCCCTTGATCACCAGATATCGCCTATTCCTTCTCTCTACTGCTTGCATTAGAGTAGTGTAGCATGTTACTGCTTTCGGTTAATCCTATTCTGCTGCATAGCCTGTCATTGTTGCTATAGTTGTTACCCTTACCTGCAATCCTAAATGCTTAGTATAGGATGCTAGTATTCCATCAGTGGCCCTACACTCTTGTCTGTCTGCCATGCTATACTACTGGGCCGTGATCACTTCGGGAGGTGATCACGGGCATATGCTATAAACTTTATACTGTTACATTACTTATGATACTGTTCGGAGATGGGGGCTGAAGGGGCAGGTGGCTCCATCCCGGTAGAGGTGGGCCTGGGGTTCCTGACGGCCCCCGACTGTTACTTTGCGGCGGAGCGACAGGGCAGGCTGAGACCACCTAGGAGAGAGGTGGGCCTGGCCCTGGTCGGCGTTCGCGGTTACTTTAAAATAACACGCTTAACGAGTTCTTGGTATTTGATCCGAGTCTGGCCACTGGCCTATACGCACTAACCAACTATGCGGGAACAGTTATGGGCACTCGACGTCGTGGTATCAGCCGAAGCCTTCTTGACGTCAGCGACTGAGCAGCGCGCGCCGGGTTGGACCGCGTAAAGCAACTTCCTTTGAAATGGAGGTTGCTAGGTCTGCTCTCCGGCCGCGTACGCAACGCGCAGGTGTGCAATGGGCGATGGGCCCAGACCCCTGCGCGCATAGGATTTAGACCGGTGTGCTGACCTCTCTGTTGTGCCTAGGTGGGGCTGCGACGTGTTGATCTTCCGAGGCCAGGCATGACCCAGGAAAGTGTCTCCGGCCAAAGGGGATCGAGCGTGTTGGGTTATGTGGTGCACCCCTGCAGGGAAGTTTATCTATTCGAATAGCCGTGTCCCTCGGTAAAAGGATGACCCGGAGTTGTACCTTGACCTTATGACAACTAGAACCGGATACTTAATAAAACACACCCTTTCAAGTGCCAGATACAACCCGGTGATCACTCTGTCACAGGGCGACGAGGAGGGGATCGCCAGGTCGGATTATGCTATGCGATGATACTTGGTGAACTTACCATCTACTCTCTTCTACATGCTGCAAGATGGAGGCTGCCAGAAGCGTAGTCTTCGACAGGACTAGCTATCCCCCTCTTATTCTGGCATTCTGCAGTTCAGTCCACCGATATGGCCCTTTACACATATACCCATGCATATGTAGTGTAGATCCTTGCTTGCGAGTACTTTGGGATGAGTACTCACGGTTGCTTTGCTCCCCCTTTTCCCCCTTTTCCTTTCTTCCTGGTTGTCGCAACCAGATGCTGGAGCTCAGGAGCCAGACACCACCGTCAACGACGACTCCTACTACACCGGAGGTGCCTACTACTACGTGCAGGCCGCTAACGACGACCAGGAGTAGTTTAGGAGGATCCCAGGCAGGAGGCCTGCGCCTCTTTTGATCTGTATCCCAGTTTGTGCTAGCCTTCTTAAGGCAAACCTGTTTAACTTATGTCTGTACTCAGATATTGTTGCTTCCGCTGACTCGTCTATGATCGAGCACTTGTATTCGAGCCCTCGAGGCCCCTGGCTAGTATTATGATGCTTGTATGACTTATTTTATTTTTAGAGTTGTGTTGTGATATCTTCCCGTGAGTCCCTGATCTTGATCGTACACGTTTGCGTGTATGATTAGTGTACGATTGAATCGGCGACGTCACAGTGTGCGCGATAGAAGATACCCCGAGAGATATTGAGATAGACGTATGGATGGAAGGAGACAATACGTGTGTTCTTGATGGCTAGTGAGAGATAATCATACTTAGGGGGGGAGTGCCTGCGCCTATGATGGAGTGAGGGATTATGATACTTATTAGGGGGGTGCGTGTCACATAGAGAGAGAACAAGGGCGGAGAGTGTTGGATGGGTCTATATGTATAGCGCGAGCGAGACATGTGTATGTGTGAACCAGGGAGATATAAAGTTTGAGAGAGATTGAGGAGCCCCGATAAGGCTGAGTGGTGCGTCAGATAGCTGAGAGGGGGAAGAGATATTCCATCCGCTCGATAATGCAGTGCATGTAACTTTTTTAGAAGTCAAACTTTGGAAACTTTGATCAGGTTTACACAAATGTTATTTATATCTTCAATACCAAAGATACATCATACGAAACTACATCTCATGGTGAATCTAATGGTATATGTTTGCCGTTCCAGATCTAATTGTTTTTCTCCACGTACATGGTCAAACTTTGTGATGTTTGACTTCTCAATAAATCAATATGTTATGGACCGAGGAGAGTGCCTAAGTCAAGAGGGATCAAGTGCGTGTGAAGGAGAATGAGTAAGTGTGCAAAAAGAGTATGTGTGTGAAAGAGAAAGTGACAACAAACGATAAATTAGAGAGAGTGTGTGTTTTTCGTTTCTTAGGCGAACATATCACACATGCATCTCCGAGATAGAAAAGTGAGGCGAGGAGATACACGAAGATAGCTAGTGTGTGATTGTTTGCAACGGAGAGAGACACCCCTATAGCACATGTCCAATAGAGGTCTGGCCAACAAGGAACAAAGGTCGAGAGGGACACATGGAGAACATGGACGCACGGGGAGGGCGAGAGGGTGTGTTTGTGATAGAGAGACCCCTCGAGATCGTGAGGGGACTATATGGGTGGGAGATCGAGGGAGGTGCGTGCGCGATAGAAAGATGCCCCGAGAGAAATCGAGATAGACCATGCACATGTTTGTGATGGAGACTAAGATTAGCTAGTCATATACATATAGGGGGGACTGCGTGTGCCTACAATTGAGTGAGAGACCATCATACTTGGATAGCTAAGCATGAGATTGTGTGTGTGCGTGTGAGATGGAGAGAGAACGAGGGAGAGAGATAGAGTTTTAGATGGGCCTATCGAGTGCGAGTGAGATATGCATGTGTATGTGTGACCCAGGTAGATGGAGAGTTTGAGAGAGAGGGGGAAGAGCTCCAAGACGACAGAGTGGTGCGTGAGAGAGTTACGGGCAACGAGCCAAGGAATTTGTGTGCGTACGATGAGTGCACCCAAGATATCTAGCTTGGACTAGAGAATCATACATAGTGTGCAAGAGAGACCTATAGATGGAGTATATATGCATGCGAACTAGAAAGACCCCCCACCCACGCACACACACAAAGAGAGAGAGAGAGAGATGGAGAGAAAGAGAGAGGACCAACAAGGTTTGTGTGTTGGATGCGTGCGACAGAATTGAAGATTATCGGCGAGAGAGAGAGAGACAGAGAGCAGGAGTCCGGGAGAGGGGGAGGTCGCGTTTTATGCATTAAAGACTGATATAAACCATGTTTCGATATAAACTTGTATTCAAATATTTAAATTGGAGAACATGTTGTCTGCAATCCACACATGAATAGATATATGCGTATATCAAACAAGTTCATTAATTTGACTTTCAACATGTTCATGGAGTACTATAATACTGTACAACATGCTATTCGATTGAGGTGTTCAATTTTGGATTTAGTTCACTATTTTGACCTGGTGAACGAGCTATTTCATTGAATCAAGATATTTCATTTTGGGTTTGATTCCCGTTTTTGAGTGGGTCAACTATTTGTCATATAGTAAATCGCTAGCAACGAGCATGTAAAAACACATTACTCCCGAGCATCATCTCTCCATCTAAAAAAGAAGTGGCAAGCTAATATTTCTAAATTTGATTCGAATCGACTTTTTTTCGAGCTTGATTGAAATCGACTTGGTAAGGTAGACGTGGATGCTCATTCTCGCAAATTTTGAACGAACCGTTAAACATCCTCTGCTCGGTGGAATTCGCCCGAGCAAATAAATGGGAGACGCGAAATTACCGTCCTATGTGGGAGACGCATTAATTGGCCCGTTGTGCATCGAGGGTAGGTTCGTAACTTCATCCAAGCGCGCCTTCTCCTCAGCCGAAATGACATGTGCCGAATAATTCATAAACCATGGTCGGCAAAACACGCTCTCCTCGCCCGAAATAGCTCGCGCCCACTATTTCAAAACACGCTCTCCTTGCCCGAAATCGCTTGCGCCCACTATATTTCAAAACACGCCCTCCTCGCCCGAAATCGCTCCCGCCCACTATTTGGGGAGAAGCAAAGTTACTCTACTATCCCCGACCCTCAGTACACAGACCCAAGCTGAGAAGCCTAAAGGCAGGGGTAGAACTGTAACTCCCCCTCACATTTCAGACAAATGCGTCCGTATCCCAATTGCCCCCCCATTCATACCTCGTGGGCGCCAAATCACCTTCTGCCCGGAAGCTCCCTTCTCCCGAGCCGCGAAACCTCAGACCCTCCTCCATGGCGCCCCACCGCACCAATTTCACAGCCGCCCTCCTCCCTAATGCCGGAGACGCTGTCCATTTGCCGTCGTGCACTGGACCGTGTGCCTCTTACTGCGTGCTGCTGGAGCTGCCTCGACGATGGCCGCGTGAACCGTACCAGAGCCGATTCACCCCCGCTGTTGTTCACGGCGCCAGAGCGGATCCAACTTTGGATCCGTCCAGATTCCCAGCGCTGCTTTCCCGTAGCCGTCGACCATCGCGACATAGCTGTTTCCCTGCCGCCGGTGGCCACCGCAATCGCGCCGGCCTCACCGACTCGGCAGCTGGACCTGCCTACTTCACCATGCTGCCAGATAGGTCGCACCCTCATCTCAAATCACTTTATTTAGGCATCAGTTGTCTGAATTTTTATTCTAGGCCAATCGCTTCCCAATGGGAAGCAGGACCCCTCGAGGCGGCGGAGCTCCTAGGCTGCCGGTTTGCTGGTGTCTAACGTAAGGGTGCGGGGCCGCAAGTTTGCCACGGTAGTAGTGCTTAGATGGCTATCTTAGAGTTGGGTGGGTTCAAGGTACTGCCGTCGCCGGATCTGGATGACGGAGAGTCTTTGTGGATTGGCCCCGGGGCGGCGCAACCACGGCAGTGCGGTGGGGCGGGGAGCGGGGTTTTGGCCGGGGCCATGGACGGCGGAGGCAAGCTGCTCTGCCGTTGGTCGCTGGCTCTTCGGGGAAGATTCCTAACAGTGTCAGCCGGGAGGCACAAGACGGCTATCAAGCCATCCGGCGTAGATCGGACAGTGCCAAAATAAAATAAAATCGTGTGACCCCAATTTAGTCTCAGTCAACAGACGTGTGACCACTCTCGTACCTTGTTGTTGATCTCTTAGTGTATTTCTTCAGATCAAAGAGATATGTCGTTCTTAACATTATGAGTTATCTGCATCTTCAGCCACACCGTCTTCTGAATCACCGCAGCTGCTCCAACAAGGGAAGCATACACCAGAAGGGAGCTATAGTCCCCACTCAATAGTTCCCTGCATCGAATGCGCGTGCCCGACATGGACAGCCACAACAACTGCAGGGCCATCGACAAGTCAGCACATGATGCTCACTCCTATGGATGGCGGCCAGTTAGGTTGTACCCTCATCTTACTTGTGTGCAACATTTATGGCTTTGTTATTCATCTAAGCATGGAAAATAGATTATCACATTTCACTGTATATTCATGCTGATCTCTTACGGGTCTTGTTCAGGAGTTGACGCTGTTCCATAGTTCAGCTAAGATACTTGTTCTTTAGGTAATGCTGTTCCATAGTTATCATCCATTGGCCAATGCTATCCCACATGCTGGTGATTATAGTATTATACCACTTCTAGTATTACCTCTGTTGTTATTTAATACTTTTGTGTGCCATCTAGTTAATCTCGAGTACAAACGATGCATATTCTGTAGCTTTCATCTCTGTTCTCCTTTTAGTTTTTGAGACATGTTGCTGCTAGTTAACCCCAGTCCTACTATTTATGTCGTCTCCTACAGGCACTCATTACATAAATCTAACTACTAGTTGTCTTCCATGCATGTCAGATATAATTGCACAGACTGATATATCCACAAGAACCTCACGGAGCAATGTAAAGGCCAATAAACTTGATGTCAATGATACCCAATATGATGGAACATGTAAAGGCAGTTCTTCAGAAGAATTGCAGAAAGATGTTGAATCCTCTTCACCCCACAAGGTCCTTGCTCTAACTTGGCCCGTGATATGGGTACAACATGCATATAATGTCCTGGAGTGTATGTACTATGTTGCAATGCCATGTGCTTAGCATGCTAATCATGCATGTAAATATGTCATGCCTTCCTGTTTTTCAGTACCTATTCCATTCATGAAAACATGTTTTCAAATTCAAGTACTGTCATTCTACTCTATCACAATGCCATCTTCTTAATTTGTACATCATGCTTCTGAATATCTTATGCATTGTTATTCATCAGTACGTACTTCATCTGTCTACCATACCATGTTTTTTACATTGAAGTGCTATTCTAGTGCTCTGTTGCAATGTCATCTTAGTTTCCCAATCATACACGTGTATGCTGCCTTAGTTTTTGCTGTACGTATTTCGCTAGCATACAGTTTTTCATTCAACTAGTGTTTTTTTACTGTGTTGTCCTGTCGTATCCCTAGCTCTTACACCATACTCCCTTCGTCCGGATTACATGTTGCTGAAATGGATAAAAAAGGATGTATCTAGAACTGCAATACGCCTAGACCCATCCATTTTTTTCCGGATGGAGAGAATACATGTCAATATGTCATGCCTTTCTATTCTTCAGTACCTATTCCATCTCTCTGCTGTAGCATGTTTTATAATTGAAGCACCATTCTTCTATACAAGGCATGCAAGGGGAAGATGTCTATGTTAGAATCTGAAGGGTTACAAACCAGGTCTTTGCAAAAGATCCAAATGCCAGCAGATAATAAACCAACTCCAGTTTTTATAGATACTGCTCCAGCACAGAGAAACCCAACTCCCACTGATAATAAGCAGATTCCAGTGGCCAAAGAACTAGTCCGCTCCAGTCCAGCAAAAATATGTCAACTCCATTCTAAGAAGCGTGTGCGTATCCTTGCATCATGAAATTTTATAGCATGCTGATCATATTTTCTACATGTGTCTTACCCATCTCTCTTTTAGAAAATAAGCTTAACAGATAGAAGAATTTCTGCACTCGTATCGTCTGTGAGGAAAGATTCTTGCAGGAATTCTCTGTACTCCAATGCAGATGTAAGTACCTGTTGTATATCACTATATTTTTACATCAGCATGTATTTTGTTAATCGGCGTGAATCCAACCTTTATCTGATCTAAATTTAGTTGTAGCAAAATGTATGATTAAAGGCCATAATGTTGATTTTTGTAAGGAAAACTGCCTAGTAGTTTTGCATCCTGAGCTGCATGAGTGTACTATCTCATATCAGTGTGTTTGATTACTTTGGTTCTGCAGTGGGTTTTCAGTGTTTTTTTACTGTGTTGTCCTGTCGTATCCCTAGCTCTTACATCATACTCCCTCCGTCCGGATTACATGTCGCAGAAATGGATAAAACTGGATGTATCTAGAACTGAAATACGCCTAGACCCATCCATTTATTTCCGGATGGAGGGAATACATGTCAATATGTCATGCCTTTCTATTCTTCAGTACCTATTCCATCTCTGCTGTAGCATGTTTTATAATTGGAGCACCATTCTTCTATATAAGGCATGCAGGGGGAAGACGGCTATGTTAGAATCTGAAGGGTTACAAACCAGGTCTTTGCAAAAGATCCAAACGCCAGGAGATAATAAACCAACTCCATTTTTCATAGATACTGCTCCAGCACAGAGAAACCCAACTCCCACTGATAATAAGCAGATTCCAGTGGCCAAAGAACTAGTCCGCTCCAGTCCAGCAAAAGAATGTCAACTCCATTCTAAGAAGCGTGTGCGTATCCTCGCATCATGAAATTTAATAGCATTCTGATCATATTTTCTACATGTTTCTTACCCATCTCTCTTTTAGAAAATAAGGTTAAATGATAGAAGATTTTCTGCATTGAGATTGCATTCGAGGAAAATATCTTTCGGTAATTCTCTGTGCTCCAATGCTGATGTAAGTACCTGTTGTTATATCACTATATTTTTACATCAGCATGTATTTTGTTAATCGGCGTGAATCCAACCTTTGTCTAATCTAAAATTTGTTGTAGCAAAATGTTAAAGGCGCCAATGTTGATTTTTGTAAAGAAAACTGCCTGGTAGTTTTGCATACTGAGCTGCATGAGTGTACTATCTCATATCATGCACATTACTGAATTGTAGTGCTGCTCTGCTTGCCCATTCATTCATTGTGTCAATGTTGCTTTCGTATTACCTTACCTGGCTGATGATAGCTGTGCCATATTGTGTTAATTTGGTGTTGGCTAGTTGCCCAAACGTTCGTTGTGCCAATCTTGCTTTCCTATTATCTGACTTGGCCAATGATAGCAATGCTAGTGTCTTAATTTGGTGCAGGCTGCTGAAGATAAGAAGACAAACTCTGAAAAGAGCAATGCAACCCCATTGTTTCTTTCCAATAAATCTAGGCTAGGTAATATGCCAATTACTCATGATTAATCTGTTTGGTTCCCCTCCTAATTTATGTTATGATGCAGTGGTCGAGACACTCTCCACTATCAATAATACAAGCCTGCCAAAATCGCCATCTGAATCTGTTCAGTATCCTCTGTCTCGAATGCAACGGAAAAAATGTATGTTTGTGAACCAATTAATGGCTGAAGGAATGATGGAAATGGTGGAGGAATCAGAGGTGCAGAGTCGTGCGACACAACAACGGATCAATGTTTTCAGAGACAGTGTAGCAAAGTAGCAAGAACTTGCCCACATGCTTATGGGCATCATCCGTGCTGAGGTTGCAGATTGTGACGTTGTAGATCGTTAGGTTCTGTTCATTTATTTGCACTGGCATCAATCTTTGATTGCCCAGTGGATGTAATTTCCTGTAATATATGCTCGATGTGCAACGTTTTTCCCTGTATGCCGTACCTTTGCTTGATCAGCTTTGGTCCTGTGCATAATTGCTCGTCGTAATGGGCTCAAATTATCTAATTTGGCCTAAAGACATGTACGAACTTTAGTGGGCCCATTAAGTTAATGGGCCGTTACCAGGCCGAAAGTTAATGGTCGGCCCTCTTAACTCCCGGGTCGTTAACAGGCTGACATCGAAGCGGGCAACAGGTGGGCCCAATTGATTTCACGGGCCGTTAACAGGCCGTTACTAAGTTCGGGCTACATATGGCCCAACTATACTGTGGGCCTTTAGCAGGCCGAAAGAGACAGCGGGCTTGTACTGGACCATGTAGAGCATGGGCCGCTAAAAGGCCGAAAGTCAGGTCGTATTGTAAATGGCCCAACTGTGTTGTGGGCCTTTAGCAGGGTGAAAGAGAAACCGGGCTGGTATTGGACCATGAAGGGCATGGGCCGTTAAAAGGCCAAAACTCAGGTCCGACTACAAATGGCCCAACTCATTTATGGTCCGTTAACAGGCTGAAAGGCACACATGGCCGGGAATTGGCCCAACACTTAAATGGGTCGCTAAAAGGCCAAAACTCAGGTCCGACTACAAATGGCCCAACAGATCACTACTAGGGAAAACCTTATACACAACATCTTAGCAGTAGCGCTGGACAAAGTCATGCGCTACTGCTAATTAGTAGTAGCGCGTGTAAATAAACCGCGCTACTGCTATAACTTTAGCAGTAGCGCGTACAAGCAAAAAGCGCTGCTGCTATGTTTGAACTGGGCGCACATGTCTAGCCCAACTTAGCAGTAGCGCGTATCCTCGCACAACGCTACTGCTATTCTCCTTAGCTGTAGTGCTTTTCTCGCACACGCGGTTCTACTAACCCTACCTTATCCTCCCCACGCGGCCGAACCTCTCTCACTCACTCTCCCTCTCAGTCACTCTCGCCCGCGCCGATACCCGTCGTCCGCCGTCGCCGTCGCCCGTCCTCCACCGAGGTACTCCCTCCTCCTCCCACCACGCCCTCCTCCCTCCTCTTTCGGCCGCCCCCTCCTCCCTCCTCCTTCGGCCGCCCCCTCCTCCCTCCTCCTCCGGCCGCCCCCTCCTCCCTCCTCTCCCGGCAGCCCTCCTCCCACCGCCCCTCCCTCCTCCTCCTCCGGCCTCCCCCTCCCCCTCCTCCGGCCGCCCGTCCTCCCTCCTCCCTCCTCCGCCGGCAGCCCTCCTCCCACCGCCCCTCCATCCTCCTCCTCCGGCCGGCCCCATCCCCTCCTCCTCCAGACGCCCCTCCCCCTCCTCTCTCCTCCCTCCCTCCCTTGACTCTGTTCTTGCAAATTGTAGGTAATTTAAATGTAGATTTTAGAATGTAGACATTGTAGAATGTAGGTTTTTTAATAGAATATTTTTTTGACTATTTTAGGTGTTTTGAATAAAATAGAAGTAAGAAAATTTAGGGTAGAACTAGGGTTGTAGAATTTTTAGCAAGTGTTTAATAGAAATAGTTTATTTAGTAAGTGTTTAAAATAATTAGTAAGTAAATTAATAAACTAGTTGAACTAGTTTAGTTTTAGTTGAACTAGTTTAGTAAGTAAATTAATAAACTAGTTGAACTAGTTGAATTAATAGAACTAATGTATTTTTAGTAAGAAAATTAATATAACTAGTTGAACTACTTTATTTTTAGAAAGAACTAGTTTTTTTCTATTTATAGTAAGTTTATATTTAGTAAGAACTAGTTGAATTAATAGAACTAGTTGAACATCTCATATTTGTTGTTATTTTTTTATTTTAAGCAATTATTCGAGATGTATTAGTGATAACTTATAGAGTTTTTTCTTTTGCAGAAATCAAGGAGTCCCTCCTCCCTCCTCCACGACCCCCTCCGACCTCGAGGTGAGACCAGCCAAATCTCCATGTCAATATGAGTCCTATAAGATATATATGATGTAGATAAAGAAATGTATATCCTGTGTTGCTCAAATAGGATATGGGGTTGCCCAAGTGGCCGGTCATGTTCAGGTTACACCTCCGAGTGGCCTATGTTTTGCTGGAGTGTTGATTAATTTCCGTTTAGGCAAATTTCAGGCGCTCGATATGTCCTTTTTTAGCAAAGGTCATGCCGGATTTTTCCGTGAATTCTGGCATGACTTGTGCTAGAATATGTAGGAAATATCGAGTGGCCTGGATTTTCTTGAAAAATAATGATCTAATTAGGTTTTTAGTACATATATTTAATTGGGAAGCACTTTGAATTATGAATGTAGGAAATGTCGTACTCGGATGACGAAGGTCTCCCGGGGGAGTGCAGCTGGTGCCACGACGATCGAGGTCTGTGCGACAGGTGCCCTCAGCTGGACGATGATCGGCGCTTCAACATTAAGCTCGAGGAGACCTTCGACGTTGAAACGGTACGCAACGACGACAAGTGTTTTTTTCGTAATTAAGCACGATTTCAACTATTTCAACGTCTAATTTTCATCTTTTACAATTCGACTAGCTTATCCCATGCCATGCAAGACGCTATGTCTTGAAGAGGATGGGTTTTGAAGACCATGAAACTTTTGAAACAAAGAAAATACACCTAAGAACCCATCATGATATGGATTTTGAACTAAATCTGTACAATTCTCAGAGCGTAACCCATTTTGGTTGCCAAAATTGGGAAGCACTTTGCAAAATGTATGGTTTTTATGAGGGTATGATTGTCACCATGGATCTTGGTGATCCTGATATCGAGCAAAACAATATGGACATTTGGGTCCTTGTTGATACGCTTCCGATTCTACCGCTATGTGAGTTTCTCAAACATAGTTATTAACTAATTTATATTGTTTATTTCAAAATAGTTGACAGCTTATTTCCATTGACAGCTTATTTTCATTCTTCAAAGAATGTGCGGAAGATGGTAGACAAAACCCACTACACCGATGGCTCCGAATTAACTTATAAGGAGAAAAATCATCTGATCGCATTTTGTACTTTCTTTGAGAATTACAATACCTATTATCGAACTCCTCCAAATTATGGTGAATACGTGCCACTAGTGCACGTGTTGAACCACGATAACTTCTATGGAGATACCCTGGTAAGATTTTTTACTATTACGACATCTGTGCATCTTTTGCATACTTCTAAAACTTGTAGATCATTGCTAACTACGAAGTTATTACTATGTTTTTCAACAGAAAACCCCGATGGATTGTGTGCCTCATCTGATGTATTACAATGGTCGCCTTGAAGTTCTGAACATACAGCCAGGTCATTCTACGGATCTCACCTGTGCATATCGGATTTCTGAAACCGGTGAACACATGCTAATCAAAGAGTGGAAAAAATGTTTGGACATTCGTAAGGAGGTTCTTGGAAGCAACATTAAGCGAAAGGCAAGAATTGGAGATAGGATAATCTGCATTCTCCATAATGGAGAGCCGGGGGCTATCTTGTTTTTTGCTATTTTACCTTAGAGAATATAGTAGGTCCTAAGGGAATGTAGTAGGTCCTATGAGGTACAATATGTTTATTATGTGGTACAATTTGTTAGAGTTGATGATGAGGAGTAGTTGTGATTATGACTAGTGACCAACTTGCTATGTGATGTCTCATCGATGAAAACGATGATCATGAGGAGGTGTTATATGACAATGATGTATTATGATGATAAGTTGTTAATGATATGATGATGATATTTATTATATCATTGCGTGTAAGAACCGCGGATTAGTTTCAAGTGGACGTCCATCTACTTGAAACTAGTCCACGGTTCTTTCACCCAATGATGTAATAACTCATTATGATGTAAAAACAATCTCTAAATTGCTGCTGTATGAAAACTTGTATAGAGGTGTATGAATCCAACATGAAATAAAAAAGAAATAAAATACGGAATAATAGTAGTAGCGCGGGCTGGGAGAAGCGCTACTAGTAATTACCAGTAGCGCCGAGTGGAGAAAGCGCTACTACTAAGTCGGTGTAGCAGTAGCGTGGGTTAACCAACGCTACTGCTAACCTTTAGCTGTAGCGCTGTACCAGCAGCGCTCCTGCCCGCACTACTGATAGGCCTAAAACCTGCGCTGCTGCTAGGCTTTTCCCTAGTAGTGGATATATGGGCCGTCACCAGGCTGAAAGACACACCGGACCGGAAATTGGCCCAACACTTAAATGGGTCGCTAAAAGGCCGAAACTCAGGTCCGACTACAAATGGCCCAACTGCTTTATGGGCCATCAACAGGCTGAAAGACACACCGGGCCGGAAATTAGCCCAATATTTAAATGGGTCACTAAAAGGCTGAAAGATGTACATCGTGAAAATTGGCCCATCCACTGAATGGGCCGTTAACAGGCCAAAACCTCATCGGGCCGATATTGAGCCCAAATATATAGTGGGCTGTTAACGGGCTCGAACTGACGATGGGCTGCAATGGTGTCAAATCTTTAACAGGCCGTCGACGGGCCGAATTGGCACATCTCGTATGGGCCGTGGGCTTAAATGGACCTGACACAAGTAGGCCTTATATGGGCCGGCCTTCTATTTTTTACTAGGCCGACCTTTTTCATTAGAATGGGCCACTGTTGGGCCGTGCCACGTGTCGACCTATCATAGGCGCCTCCTGTCCAATGAGTGGATGACATCTGTCCCAATGGTGAGGCAACACGTGTTTCCTCCGGCCAATGATGATTTTACACATGGAAAATCCCCATTGGTCAGGGATGTTAACGGGTTATCGGATCCAAAACTGGACCCGATAGCTTAACTACGTTCTGTTATGGTGGATGCCACGTGTCGGTCACCCTTGACGAAAGCACTTCTGTGACATGTGATTTATCGTCATGGAAGTGGACACTTCCGTGATGATAATTTTGGTAATGTCATGGAACACTTCTACGACAGCACAGGTATGACTATCTTGATTCTGTCATAAATTTGTCATGGATGTACATGCATGACAGAAAACGTGACCTACTATGACAAACACGTATCATCACGGAAGTGTCTTTCTTTTGTAGTGTATTGATTTTACTATTAAGCTTGCCAATAGAGATACTATTTCACCAGTTGGGATTGTTAGAGATGTTGAAGTCTTGTGTGGGAAAATTAAATATCCTACTAATTTTCTTGTTCTTGGTTCCCCACAAGATAACTTTTGTCCCATTATATTTGGTAGACCCTTCTTGAATACAGTTAATGCTAAGATAGACTGCGAAAAGGATATTGTTATTGTTGGTTTAGGGGATATGTCTCATGATTTTAATTTCTCTAAATTTCGTAGACAACCTCATGATAAAGAATTGCCTAGTAAGGATGAAATTATTGGGCTTCTATTGCCGTGCCTCCTAATAATCCTTTAGAACAATATTTGCTAGACCATGAAAATGATATGTTTATGAATGAAAGAAGGGAAATAGATGAAGTATTATTTAATCAAGGACCTATTTTGAAACACAATTTGCCTATTGAAATTCTCAGAGATCCTCCTCCACCCAAGGGTGATCCCGTGTTTGAGCTTAAACAATTACCTGATACTCCTAAATATGCTTATCTCGATGAAAAGAAGATATATCTTGTTATTATTAGTGCTAACCTTTCAGAGCATGAAGAAAATAAATTATTGAAAACTCTGAAGAAGCACCGTGCCACATTGGATATACTCTTGATGATCTTAAGGGCAGTAGTCCCACTCTATGCCAGCACAAAATAAAATTGGAGAAAGATGCTAAACCAGTTGTTGATCATCAACGACGGTTAAATCCTAAGATGAAAGAAGTGGTAAGAAATGAAATATTAAAGCTTCTAGAGGCAGGTATAATTTATCTTATTGCTCATAGTCAGTGGGTAAGTCCCGTTCATTGTGTCCTTAAGAAGGGAGGTATTACTGTTGTTCCTAACGATAAGAATGAATTGATCCCTCAAAGAATTGTTATAGGTTATAGAATGGTAATTGATTTCCGCAAAATAAATAAAGCTACTAGAAAAGATCATTACCTTCTACCTTTTATTGATCAAATGCTATAAAGTCTATCCAAACATACACATTTTTGCTTTCTATATGGTTATTCTGGTTTCTCTCAAATACCTGTGTCAAAAGAGGATCAGGAAAAGACCACTTTTACTTGCCCTTTTGGTACTTTTGCTTATAGACGTATGCCTTTTGGTTTATGCAATGCATCTGCTACCTTCCAAAGATGTATGACTGCTATATTCTCCGACTTTTGTGAAAAGATTGTTGAGGTTTTCATGGATGACTTCTCCGTTTACGGAACTTCTTTTGATGATTGCTTAAGCAACCTTGATCTAGTTTTGCAGAGATGCAAAGAAACTAATCTTGTCTTGAATTGGGAGACGTGCCACTTTATGGTTAATGAAGGTATTGTCTTGGGCCATAAAATTCCTGAAAGAGGTATTGAAGTTGATAAAGCTAAAGTAGATGCTATTGAAAAGATGCTGTGTCCTAAAGATATCAAAGGTATAAGAAGTTTCCTTGGTCATGCTGGTTTCTATAGGAGGTTTATTAAAGACTTCTCTAAAATTTCTAGGCCTCTCACTAATCTCTTGCAAAAAGATGTTCCTTTTGTTTTTGATGATGATTGTGTAGAAGCATTTGAAATACTTAAGAAATCCTTGATTTCTGCACCTATTGTTCAGCCACCTGATTGGAATTTACCCTTTGAAATTATGTGTGATGCTAGTGATTATGCAGTTGGTGCTTTTCTAGGACAAAGAGTTGATAAGAAATTAAATGTTATCCAATATGCTAGTAAAACTATAGACGGTGCCCAACAAAATTATGCTACTACTGAAAAATAATTTTTAGCAGTTGTATTTGCTTGTGATAAGTTCAGACCTTATATTGTTGATTCCAAAGTTACTGTTCACGCTGATCATGCTGCTATTAAATATCTTATGGAAAAGAAAGATGCTAAACCTAGACTTATTAGATGGGTTCTCTTGCTACAAGAATTTGATTTGCATATTATTGATAGAAAGGGAGCTGAGAACCCCGTTGCAGACAACTTGTCTAGGTTAGAAAATGTTCTTGATGACCCACTGCCTATTGATGATAGCTTTCCTGATGAACAATTAGCTGTCATAAATGCTCCCCTACTGCTCCATGGTATGCTAATTATGCTAATTACATTGTTGCTAAATTTATACCACCTAGTTTCACATACCAGCAAAAGAATTTTTTTCTATGATTTAAGAAATTACTTTTGGGATGATCCACACCTTTATAAAGAAGGAGTAGATGGTGTTATTAGACGCTGTGTACCTGAGCATGAACAGGAACAGATCCTACGCAAGTGTCACTCCGAGGCTTACTAAGGACACCACGCTGGAGATAGAACTGCACATAAGGTAATACAATCCAGTTTTTATTGGCCTACTCTCTTCAAGGATGCTCGTAAGTTTGTCTTGTCTTGTGATGAATGCTAAAGAATTGGTAATATTAGTAGACGTCAGGAAATGCCTATGAACTACTCACTTGTTATTGAACCATTTGATGTTTGGGGCTTTGATTATATGGGACCTTTTCCTTCCTCTAATGGGTGTACACATATTTTAGTTGCGTTTGATTATGTTACTAAGTGGGTAGAAGCTATTCCAACTAGTAGTGCTGATCATAACACTTCTATTAAGATGCTTAAAGAAGTTATTTTTCCGAGGTTTGGAGTCCCTAGATATTTAATGACTGATGGTGGTTCACATTTTATTCATGGTGCTTTTCATAAAATGATTGCTACGTATGATGTTAATCATAGAATTGCATATCCATATCATCCTCAGTCTAGTGGTCAAGTAGAATTGAGTAATACAGAGATTAAATTGTTTTTGCAAAATACTGTTAATAGATCTAGAAAGAATTGGTCCAAGAAACTTGATGATGCATTATGGGCTTATAGAACTGCTTATAAAAATCCTATGGGTATGTCTCCGTATAAAATAGTTTATGGAAAAGCATGTCACTTACCTCTCAAACTAGAACATAAGGCGTATTGGGCTATTAAAGAGCTCAATTATGATTTCAGACTTGCCGGTGAGAAGAGGTTATTTGACATTAGCTCGCTTGATGAATGGAGAACCCAAGCCTATGAGAATGCCAAGTTGTTTAAAGAAAAGGTTAAAAGATGGCATGACAAAAGGATACAAAAGCGTGAGTTTAATGTAGGTGATCATGTTTTGTTATACAACTCTCGTTTAAGATTTTTTGCAGGAAAACTTCTCTCTAAATGGGAAGGTCCTTACATTATCGAGGATGTATATCGTTCCGGTGCCATCAAAATCAACAACGCCGAAGGCACAAATCCGAAGGTGGTAAACGGTAAAAGAATCAAACATTATATCTCAGGTAATCCCATAAATGTTGAGACCAATATAATTGCCACCGTAACACCGGAGGAGTATATAAGGGACACTTTCCAGAACGTTTCAGACTCTGAAAAGGAATAGGTATGTGGTATGGTAAGTAAATCGACTCCAAAACTTTTCTAATAGCAATTTTTCTCCGTTTTGGAATATTTAAAAAATTAGGAAAATT